>NC_061510.1:10802853-10820925 GCF_022539505.1 Lolium rigidum | reverse complement strand
TGTCGACTTCAAGGGCATCTCCAACAGGGCGACCCAAAAGAGATGTCTTTGTCCACGCTTGTTCATTTACGTCGTCTCGCGGACCGGAAAATAGTCGTTTTTGACCGCGCGTTCATTTGCGCCAGGGGTGCCCCCAGCGGCCCGACACATTTTTCTATTTTTTATTTAAACATAGATACAAACATTACACAAACTAATACTCCACATAGTTTGGAATATGGTTAAAATATTGCAATATGAGGAAACCTAACTAGTGTTGGTCATGCAGGTTTCTTATGTTCGTTGCCAAGAAAGAACACTCTCGGGCACTCTCGATCACCCAAACTGGAAAATCCAGCTGGCAATGATAGCCCTGTTGTTCCTACCAAGGAAGAACATACAGAAACCTCCACCAGTGGCTTCAATATGCCCGTGGCCATCTTCGCTGCAAAGAAAGAACATTGTTGGTGTCCGAGTCGGACTCGTCAGTGTGGTAGTGTCTGCGACAGGATGTGTTTGTCGAACACCTTGATGATCATCTCGCCATCCCCCTCGTAGAGGAAGGTGAGCTGGCAGCCGGGCTCGAGATCGAGGTCGCGGGCGAACTTGTCCCACCCGGTGTGAACGTACATCTTGCCCTCGCGGGGCTGGTTGCGTCGCAGGAAGAGCAAGGCGGCGCGATGGTGGAGGTTGTGGCAGCTAGGGTTTGTGCGGAGGAGAGGACGAGGAAGACGAGTGTGCGTCCCTCTTTATATACGCCGGAGGCAGCCGAGGGGTGCGACACGTGTGGCATCGCCATTATTTCTTTGGCTGAGGTGGGAGGCGGCCGCTCGGCTGGCAAGGCATCGCCATTAACGTGGCGCAGACTGCCGAAGCAATGCCTCGGCGCACCAGATAAGACGTATCGAGCCTGGGTCGCTGCCAGGCGGGCCCAATGAAACATCCGCTAGACACGAGCGGACACTCGGCGCGATCGCGCAGCGTCCGCGGAGGCGCATATTTGGGCCACGTTTGCGTCTCCGCGGACACCCCGATGACTATGCGCCGTGTCGTTGGGCCTGGTCTCAGACGCATTTTTCGATCACGCGAACGCAAACGGTCGCTCAGTATCCGTTTGCGTCGCTCTATTGGAGATGCCCTAAGTCATGACCGTGTTGCTACAAAGTACGGGTGTGGAGAATATACCCACCATAAGTAAGCAAAAAAATCAAGAGAATGAAGAATAAAAGGAGGAGGAACCAAATAATGGGTGGTGATGATATGGGAAAGGCTGTCATGAGAGAATAACTACATGCTGCTACTGCTACTACTACTAGTAGTACACGAAAGCTGATCATGTCCTTCCTAAAAAGCCCCTACCTTTGTCACCTCAGCTGCAGTCTCTACTTCATGGGGTGCGATCTGATGTGATGGGTTCTGATCTGCGGTGCCACTGCAATCCATTGCACCTTCTAGGTCTTGAGCTTGCTTGACATGCTGTATACCAACCCTGCTTAGGGTTACAGTTATATTTTTGAGGTAGTAGCATGGTAGGTCAAGCGTACCAACAAATATAGCAGCAAAGGATACTGGTAGCAAGCAATAACATGACAAAGTATAGCACTTAACGGCGGGGACTAGTGGCCGTGTAGTCCCCGCATGCCCAGACGAACTAATACTAGTACTACTATACTGCTCCACTGGTATTACTATCTGGGCTTTGAGATGAAGTACAATAATGTTTAGTCAGGACACTATAAAAGTTTAAAATTATATTTGTACTTAGTTAAAGGAAAGATTAGAAAAAACAAGATAAGTGAGTCTCATATATGATCAATTCTAGCACATGCGCTAGACACTGTGAGAGTGAAAGGTGAAACATGTGTGGAGGAAATAATATTTTAGTAGTTAACTATTGTACATACTAATTATAAGTTGCCTATAAATGGAATAGTATCTTCCTTATAGCGAACTGTCATCCCTACTATTAAATGTTATAAAAGCGACAAGCAAATAACTAAAAATGAAACAAGAACACACGCAGGGGACACAAGATTTAACGTGGAAAACCCCTTCCAACACAGAAAGGGGAAAAAACCACGGGCGCCAGCCAGCAAAACTTCACTACATCGGAAGTGTTTACAAACGCCGTGGGTTATCTTATAATGTGATGAACCCTAGCCGGTGGTTTACAAGATGTATATATAGGCGGTGCCAATGATCCGTACCCTACCGCGGGGGGCTGCCGCCCCCCCCCCCCGTACCCCCCTTCGCAGGCGTCCCTGCGGGGCATGATGTATGGGCTAACTTCTGACTCCGCTACGCTTCGGCGACGGGCCTCGCTCCGCTCGTCAGAAGTTAGCCTCCCTTTAGTATATGAATTTGGATCACAATACAATATTAAACCTGCTCTCGGATGAGGTAGAAAACATTCCGGCAAATGCTCACTTGTACGTGAGGTGAAGAATGTATAGAAGCTCGAAATTTGATACTCCCGGTTCTAAATGTATGCCGCATCGTCAATAAATTTAGTATTTTAATCTGCTATATAAAACCTAAATCTGTAACAAGTATCTAGTGCTCGATCTACACCGATGGAACGTTTGATCGATCAGAGCGTACAGATAACTCAAAATACGTCCAAGGAGACATACTCCAAGTCATAGTATATATGCAGATGGCAGGCAAGATTCTAACAAAAAGGTAAAGGGGTACATCTAGTTTATGCCGATATGTTTGTTTACCAGTTCATGTCCCGATCGATCTGCCTAACTTTAGTTCATTATAGTTTCTTTTCCTGGCGGGGCCCCCGATTTTATTTTGCAGGGTCGTCGCAGTAGAGCAACCGGCATCGAGTACCAGCTAGCTAGCTAGGTGCCGCACATTATTTGCATACTGTCGCCACGTAGCACTCACCGCACTAACCGCAGCATACTGACTTGGCGCCTTTTTTTCCAGAAATTACACGATTTAATTACATACAGTACATGAGAAAGTAAGATAGTACTGTACCAGTTTGTTGCTAACTTGGGTTAAGAGTTACTCTATACTCATACGTAGTTTTTATAGGAAACTAGGTAGGCAAAATCATAGTGGAAAGAAACGAAAAGAAGAAAGTGAGTGAACGTAGCTTTCATTGGGGGAAAGCATGAGCATGTACTGTGTTTGCGTGTATCTCACATGTCAGATGGATACAGTGCCGCAACTATCAACGGCATATTGAGAGCGCATCGTTTATACACTACAAGCTCAATTAGGCATGGGACTTTATCTTGTTGTGGTTGTGCAGCTTCTGTACAATCACCTTCATGCTCTACCTCTCTCAAGAAAAATTAAGTCCTCTAGTTTAGTTCTATTTAGAAAGAACAAAACAAATTAGGAAAACCAAAGGCAAGCTTACTTGGAGGTGGTGTTTTGGCACACGCGTGCATATACACCTATTATAGAAAATAATAAAAATAATAATTTTAAAAATGTCAAAAAAAATCTGATATAATTTTTTTGGTATACATCGTGACATCCTATGTTCGTACACAAATTTTTGTGGAAAAACGACATTTTGTGTGGTGTGTACAAAAAAGAAAAAAAAGTCTTGTATGTAGTCGTTTTACAGCATCAAATTTTTTTCTTTTTTACAAGAGCCACAGGAAAATGTTTTTTTTTCGAAAACTTGTGTAACAACATAAAATATCTAGATGTACATGTAAAAATTTAGTTTAGAATTTTTTGACACTTTGAAATGTGGATTCACATGGGAGCATCCTATGAACCAAAGTGCATTTCCCAGCTTACTCCGCTTCTTGTACGAAGTTAACACCCGGGATCAGTTTTAATTTTTTGACGGTCATGAGAAGCATGGCTCGCACGGAGCGACTGGCCAGTGGCCACTGCCTGCTCTCCTCGGCTACCTTCCTCGGCTTGAGGTCCTCCACCTCCACATAGACGATCTCATGCACGCCTTCCAGCCCTCAGCCCTCAAACGTATCTAGCCGGCGGCCGCTTCTGAGCGACGACCACGACATAGAAAACCTATGGGACTGGAAAAAATAGTGAAGGAGAGGTATAGAGATGGTAATGGTACCCATAACCCGCGTACCCGTCGGTAAAAAGCCAATATGAGTACGGGTATATGACAAAAAGTTACCGATGGGTATGTTAACTGAAAAAGAGCATACCTATCGGGAATATAGTGTATGGGTATGGGATTATAGAACTCATACCCGTGTACCCATTTTGCCCATCCAACATTTTATAAGTAGGCCAATGTAATATTCTGACGTACTTATTTTTTCTCTGAGCACACATTCACGTAGCTAGTTTGAACCTCACACTTTCCGGTCCCACAATTGTTGGTAGGTTAGTGAGGATTAGACCCTATTTAGGATCGCTTCACCTCCTGTCATTTGACTTCTGCGGTATCTTTACGTGATCACATCTCGGTGTTTTGCTATTTATGAGCAAAGATGATGTTTATGAGAACGTGTTGTTGTCTATAATATGCTCTTGTGTGTAATTATGTGTGTTTGTAATGTGTTTTTTATAAATTATGGTAACATGTTTTTATAAATTAAGGTAACACCTGATTTTCACGCCAAAAAAGGAAAGAAAAAGGAGGAAGTTCGGATATACAATAAAGATTTGTGGATTTACAGTGGCGGAAATGCATGTGTGGCATTGCTAATCAATCAGCAAAACCGGACAACTTTTATAGACAACATGGGTGTGGGTGTACAAAAGTATTTCTGCAACTTTTATTTATGTTATAATTATATTTCTAAGAACATCCCTATACAATAAAGAAATTAAAACGACAAACTTGCTGGTTCAAGGATTAGTTCGACCTATTGGCATGTATTTCTACTCCGTTCTAAACTAATTAATTTAACTTTGTCTATATAAGCATATACCTAAATATTTTTAAGTGTTTAGATATATATGTATCTAGATAAAACTGAACCAATTATCTTGTTAGATAGGAAGTGAGTGGATAAATGGAGATCGGGCTATTGTAACCGTCTTATTTTAAAACATTTGAAAATCCTATTTTAAAAAATCTGAAAAAGTCTTAGAGATAGCCAATAATCTTTACTAGTACAAGAGTGTAAAATCTCTGTACGAACTAATTTATATTCTAGGCTACATAAAAAAATATAAAAAATAATATATTATTAAAATGTGCACTATTCACTATGAAATTTGGCAGATTTTTTCATTTCTGGGTAGTCTAGAATAGAAAGTGGTTTGCGTTGAGATTTTGCACATTTATGGTAAACAACATTCGCTATCACTAAATATTTTTTCAATTTTTAAAAATTTAAAATGCAAATTATAAATATTTTAAAATAAAAAGCTATAAGTAGCTTGGCGTCTGTTTTAAATTTCCTATAACGATCGGGTGTCGTGCATGAAGTTAGGGTTCAGCTAGCGAGCACTTATTATATGGCTTTGAACCGTGATTGCACATGACATTTCCTTCCATGCACATTGTATATGATGATGGATACTTTTAATAAGATTCGTGGCCCCGCCACCTGATTGGGAATCTCCAAGTGATTAAGTAAAGCTAACGGTACTTGTTGTAGCAGTTTTTTTTTGTGCGGGTAGCCGAGTATGGATGCATGTGGACAGTATCCATTATCCGACATGGCTTGTTTTCTTTTAGTATTACTGTTACTGTCCCTGTCACTGTCAGGCTTGGTCGGGGTATAGTTCGTGTATTGGATTAAGTACCCACAACTAAAACTTACTTTAAAACTTGCAATAGTAATCATGAAATTTCTAACTTAAACCGTAACGTTCTTATTTTCGGCTTGCATAGCAAATGGTCATGTTAGTATTTGACGAAATAAGTTCTAAAGCAGAGTATTTTTTAAGAGGTGTCTTTGGTTGGTGCAAAGGAAACAAATGTACGAATTCAGGGCGAGTGGGTGAGTGATAGAAGGAAATACATTTGGTCTTCACAGATGAAAATAAAATGAGGTTTAGGTTAATATTGAGATTCCTATGGAATGGAGGGTATATCAACACGTTGCATAGGAATTTGATGACCGCAATCCTCTGACTCAAACGAGTTCATAGGTTTTTTCAGATGGCTTAAAATCCTCCAAAATTATTAAGAAATTTCTCCAATTCAAAGAGACCCTAAGATGTGTTCGGCCAGGATCATTTTTTTAGATTGGTGGGGAGCATGCTAACACTAGGACTCACTAATATAGTGAGCAAATTGACGCTGACCAGGGCCTCTTTCTCTGCATGTTCTGACTTATCTCCTAGCTTTGCAAAAGATGTGATGTTGAATCGTTGCATGAGCTATCTATTTTCCATAACTTCCTAAATTTGAATTTAAATTGAATTGTCATATGAACTATAGTATTTATATGTTTGATTTTTTAAATTAATTTGTGTGTTAATAATTACTATGCAATATAGTTGTTTCATTTTGTAATTTTGGACAATTCGATGCAAAAATAGACAAAAATAAAAGATAAACAGGGTCGGCCAGTTGGGGGTGACACTCTGGGCAACCGCTCCACGCTAGGGTTATGTGTCTTCATGTCCATAAACTAAACACAATTTGATCCAATCTAGACGCATATCATTGAATTCGGTAACAACATCTTCTTTCATCATTTGGTGGACGATGAACTCATCGTCGCTATCCGAGGGCTACCAAATCAAAGTATGAAACAATCAAACAATGAAACATTCAATCAACATTTTCCACAAAATGTTTAGAAGAAATATACTTATTCAGTCAAATGGCAACTCATCCTCTTCTTTCCTCTATGCCTGCTATGCTGCCAATTTTTTCCTTCTCTTTTGCAGCACTTTTCACACTGTTTTCTGGTAGAAAAGATCGGATTTTGGAATTTTTCTACTGCAGTTCCATTTTTTTTTTACTATACTCAATACTTCTACTACTCTTAGTTCGGAAGATAAGTTTGTGCATAATTTTATCTAGACCATTTCTGCAAAAATAAGTCTTACTATCATGTTGTTCCTTGGTTGGGTCAGAGATAACACCAACCTTGAACCCGGTGACACACTCTCTCTTGTCTATGAATGGATGAATATAAATAACGTACTAGTGTGGTGGAGTGTGCAGATTTGTGACTCTGCGCATGATACTTGTTTGTTTGCGTGTCAACTGTCGAGGAGGGTTGGGACAACGGATGGAATTAATCCCTGTCACCCTCGCTCATCTCATTACTTCCTACTGTACTTAAGCCAATTACTAACTGATAAATGCATATGCATGCATAATTCTTATTTAAAAACTATATGTGTTTCTTTTCCTAGGTGTATTTGTTTGTTTCTACACGTTTGAAATCGTTTTACCATAAAGACATGGGAAGTTCCAAGCTTTTGTTTTTAGATGGAGCTTCCCATGGCAAGTGTCACTTTCATTTTCCTTTTGATTGTCCATTACAACACGTTACAATGACCGGTGGAACGAGACATATCCTCGGAGTCATAAATACGTACAATAATTCATGGATATATGAGATGTAGAAAAAAAGGAAAAGAACAAAATAGGAGGGAATAAATAATGAGTGATGATAGGAAAGGGGCATGGGGAAAGGCTGTCATGAGAGATTAACTACATGCTACTTGAAAGTTGTTGTCCCCTCCAAGAAGTCCATATTACCTTTATCAGATGTGATGGGGTGCTAATCTGGGGTGCCACAGCACTCCATTAAATTTTTCTGGAGCAGATTTTGTGCTTGCTCGTGTTTTTGAAATGGAGCCATCTGTTCTGGCCTAATTTGGGCACCTTTTCGCCAAAAAATTACCAAAGAAAGTTGTATGAGTATTTTATTTATTTTCTGTATAAAATTCTCCCATAGCTAGGTTAGTTAGTTCCATTGGTAGTATCATAGTATCATGGTACCGTGAAAAAAGTAGTATACAACAAAAAATGGAGAATTAGTACTAGTGCAAATGCTCAAAAGTCTTAGAGATGAAAATATATTCTAGCAAAGTGATCATTTTATTGCTGAGGTGAAACATGTATGGATGGATGTTGGATCGATAGGAGCATAATGCCAATTAGTTTGGAGAAAGAGATTTAGTTAGAAATACTAGAAGTCAATGCATATGTTATGTTATGGTTCAATGAAATGAAACGTAAAATCTCTTGCGTTTTCTCGAAAAAATGTATATGTTACGGTTCTAGATGTAGATGGCAGGCAAGAATTTCCAACAAAAAGGTAAAGGCATCTAGTTCATGCTGGTATTTTTGTTTATGCCCCGATCGATTCCCTGAAAGGCCCCTTCAAAATGTACCGCTAGTTGATATGTGGGTGTTTTCTTTCCCAGTGGAGCCGTCTCGTGTTTATTTGGTTATTTGGAGGGACGTGCTAGTAAAACTACCAGAATCTGCTATTCTCTTCGACTCTAAAATATAATAGTTAAGTTATTGCAGGTTCAGTGAACCAAGATAATTTTTAGCCTTTATTTTATCTAAATCCACGAATCAGAGGAAATATCTGATAGCAAATAAAATCAAAAGTTTCATACAAAAACAGACTTGAATTAAATGATATAGAGAATTTAACGGTAGCAACACTTCGCCAGGAGATAACGACCCGTACTTGGGATTAACAAAAATCTAGGAAAGCGGCAGCTAGGTCACATGCATGCATGCACCGCGTAGCGTAGTTGTAGCTACTAGTACTGTCGTCACATGATCCAACCGGTTCGATACATCACTTTGACTATTCGCTGCTGGTTAATTATTTTCGTTCTCATTATTCATGTAGTGCTAGTTTCGAAGAGAAACGCTCGCATCGCTCCAGGGCGGAGCGAAAGCTTAGGCGCGGATGATGGTTCACTGATGTATTTGCGCGTTCAAAACGAGTCACAGATCGGAATTGGTCTATTATTTGTTCGGGCTGCATTGGTTGGGTTGAAAAGGTCTTTCTATTTGTTAGCATGCAGCCAGCCCGAAATCTCGATGGAGATGAGATTAAGTATGTTTGGTATCATCCACACATGTCTAAGATTACATCTTCTCTACAACGGGTAGCCCTACCATGTTCTCACCTTCCATCACACATAAATCACAGTTCATGACAGTTGCAAACTTACGAAGCTAGCAGGTCACGAAATCAGTCCTAGCTAGTACGAATGGTACTACCTCCGTTTCAAGGAATAAGGCGTCCTCGTTTTACGTGCTTTTTGTTTGACCAAGAATAACTTCAAATAGATAAAGGTTGTTTGCATGAAATTAGTATCATTGAAAAGTGTGTTTCAATACGAATCCAACGATACTAATTATATATAATATAATCAAGAGTTTGTTGCTTAACTTTTATGATCAAAGTTCGTCTTGAAATACGCGTGCGCCTTATTCCTTGAAACGGAGGTAGTAGTTCATAACACGATGCTCCCTAGCTACTACAAATAGCAGTTTATCATAACAGGGTCGTTCAACATATGGGAATCGAATAGGGGTTCGAGAAACAGGGTATCGATCATAGGGGTTCTTCTTCTTCTTCACTTCTTCTTCTTCTTCGTCTTCACTTCTTCACTTCTTCTCAAATGGTGGTGTTGTCTCTGGCTTCCCACTCTTTTCTCTTCTCCTTCCAGGCATCATTGTCGCCTGCGTCCACACCATGGTCGGCTCTACTTCATCAAAAGTGACAACCTCTTCGAAGAACTCATCCTCGCCCCAACCTAGGATTCAGTTGTGAAGAATGCATCAAGCAAGGACCAGCTTTACTTGAGTGTCAAAAGTGTGGAACGGTTTCTGGTCAAGGACCTTGAACCTGTTCTTCAATGCAGCAAAGGCCCTCTCAATGGTGACTCTAAGGCTTGAGTTTCTTAGATTGAATAACTCTTTCGCATTTTGGGGTCGGTGCTTCGCAGAGAACTCATTGAGGTGGTACCTTGTTTTCCTGAAGGGAGGTAGAATACCAGGTCGACATGCATATCCAGCATCTCCACGGTAGAACTTACCCTCAGGGATTTGCAATCCATCGGGCCTTGACAAGCTGTGGGCCAGGATGCTCGCATCATGAGCTGAACCCTCCCACCCAGCAAGCACGCTGGTGAACCTCATATCGAAATCCACAGCTGCTAGCACGTTCTGGCTGGTGTAGTGCTTCCTCCCGCGGAATGCTGTAGACATCGATCTCGGTACCTTTGCAGTGACATGAGTACCATCAATAGCCCCAATGCAATCCTGTAAAAAATAGCACACAGTCATGTTTTTGACAGTACCACACATCTGATAGGTAGAAGGAACATGATTTTGTACTCACCTGAAATAGGGGAACCACCTGTAGATGTTCTTGATCTTGGGTGGTGTGTTCGTTGATGCTAACTTGATCATTTCACCTCTAAGCTACCCAATTGCGTACAACACCTGTTGGAAGTACCGAGAGATAGTCTCTGTGGATCGCCTGAATGTGCTATGGATGACTGTGAACCTCTGGTTATGACCAACGACATGAAGAAACATTGTGACTTGTTCTTCGACAGAGGTGTGGATGCTATCAGTCAGCAGTCCTCTAGTCCTGAACATTTTCACAAGTTCATAGAAAGGGGCTCTTCTCATCCGTAGCATTTGGATAGCCTCTACACCCGAGCCCCCATCCATGAAAAGTTCCATCGTAGCCGCCATCGCAGACCCTAGATCGGGAGGGTTCTGAAGCTCTTCCGGCACCCTGCCGGAGGGGGAGATCATCACCGGAGGCCTCTACATCGCCATGCCTGCCTCCGAAGTGATGCGTGAGTAGTTCATCGCTGGACGATGGGTCCATAGAAGTAGCTAGATGGTTGTCTTCTCCATTTTGTGCCTCATGTTTAGATCTTGTGAGCTGCCTATCATGATCAAGATCATCTTTATGTAATGCTACATGTTGTGTTTGCTGGGATCCGATAAATATTGAATACTATGTTGAGATCGATTATATACTTGTCATATGTTATTTGGATCTTGCATGCTTTCCGTTGCTAGTAGATACTCTAGCCAAGTAAATGATTGTGACTCCAAGAGGGAGTATTTATGCTCGATAGTGGGTTCATACCTCTAGTTTTCTGGAAGAGTGACAATAACTTCTAAGATTGTAGATGTGCTGTTGCTACTAGGGATAAAACAACAATGTTTTGTCTAAGGATGATTCTGTTGTTTACTTTACACACATTGCTTAATGCGATAATCTGTTGCTTGCAACTTAATACTGGAAGGGGTTTAGACGATAACCGGAAGGTGGATTATTAGTCATAGATGCAGTTGGGTTATGGTCTATGTATTATGTTGTAATGCCCAAATGAATCTCATAGTAATCATCTTGTCATGTATGGTCTTTATTCTGTCAATTGCCTAGCTATAATTTGTTCATCCATCATGTTATTTATCTTTATGGAGAGACACCTCTAGTGAACTGTGGACCCCGGTCCTTTCTTTTATACTGATAAAATCATCATGTTATGTTTACTTACTTCAAGCACTACTCTCTTTAATTTCACTGCAAACAATCATCATCTTTCCACACTATACATTTAATCCTTTGTGTTCAGCAAAACCGGTGAGATTGAGAACCTCACTGTAAGTTGGGGAAAAGTATTTTGGTTGTGTTGTGTGCAGGTTCCACGTTGTTGCTAGCGCTGGTAGTGCGCCCTGCCAATAGTCAGCTAGCAACACCTTCAGAAGTCACGTCTTTCTCCTACTGGTCGATTAAACCTTGGTTTCTTACTGAGAGAAAACTTTCTACTGATCGAGCGATACTCTTGATGAGCAACCCAAACCAACAAAAAAAAAATTCTACTGTGCTCATCATACCTTCCTCTTGGGGTTTCCCAACGGTGTGCAATCTGCGGTCATCAGTCCCAGGGGTGCTTTAAGACCCGTGCTATGCAAGAACGCGACTGAGCCCAGGGAACCAAATGGCCCGAAAAATATTGGGCCGATGCAAGCCAAGGGGCGCTCAGGCTACCAAACGCGCCCTTGGCTGCCCCCGCCCCCATCCCTCTTCCTTCGCATCTCTGTGCCACCGTCGGAGAAAGTTCGTGTGCAAAGCTCCTCCCGCGTGACTAGCAGGAGCAAGGGCCTCCTCTGACTTGTGTGGTGGGATTTCGAGCTTCGTGGCGGTCTTGGACTGTGTGGCTCGTCCGACGGAGATGGACGCCGGGGCGGAGTACCCGGACTTTTTGGGTGACCTTGGCGATCTCTGCGGTCGCAAGGGCAGCACGACGGCTGGCTCGAGGGACTCGGTACGTGTAATATCCCAGGTGTTGGGGTTACAAAAATAGAGGAAACAGATGTGTGCATTGCATTCATGCATAGAAAATCCGGGGAATTTTCGCGCTTTTAATGTAAAACAACCACAGTAACTGAAGTTTCACTTGACCTTGGTGGAATTGAAGTAGCTCATCAAGTCCAGTGCTATAAACCTCAATGTGACTTTGCTAAAACCTTATTTTTGGGTAGAGATGAGTTGATCTAAGGGGTTAGATCAAATAGAGTTAAAACCAACACAAGAACATATTAATCAAGGATCAAAATACTTGATCTTATAAAAGATCATAACATGGTATTCCTTGCCATAAATATGAACAGCCATTTAATTGGAAATCAAGTAACAATAAATGGAGGAACTATTCTTGACTTATCTTCTCCATGTCTTAAACCAATCCATGTTCCTACCATGAACTTCATGGTAGACAGTACATTTCATTCTTGAATCCATGACAAGGAGATCAACACTAGTATTGTTATTCTCTAGTTCCCTTATTCTATTCTTCTTTAATCCAAACCATTATACATCAAACCTATAGAGGTGAGAGTTCTATATTTATTACGGAAGCACTATCAACTTTAAAGCATATGGATGAATTCAAATAATTATCTTTAAGAAGAACCCTAGGATAGTATTCAAGTCATTCCCAAGTAAGAGAAACCATTCATACCAATCCTAGCTTTGCCTAATTAAGAATCAAGGACAACCTTGAACTAAAGGATTAGGAGATAAACCATTTCATCTTGGAGTGGTAAAATAACCAAATATCAAATGGAATACTATCATATCCATGAATTGATAAATTAAGGAGGAGATATTAGGAGAACACCATAAACCCTAGAATAATTATTTCCAAATGAGAGAGATCAAGCTATGGTGTTACAATCAAGATAGTTGAGGCAACACTTGGATTTAAGGGAGATAACTAACCATTTATCAAGATGATTATATCATCATATCTTGAGAAGAACTCTAAGTAATTATCTCAGGCATTCTCCTGGGATATAATCTATTGAGACAACCATAGTAGGTCCATCCAAGATAGTATAATAGAAGTACTATACTCCAGATGATCAAGACAATACTTGATCTTAGAAGTGAGAAACCTAGTTCATGAGAGATAATTTAGGAAGCCAAACCTTTGATCATTACAACTTGGGTAATGATCATATACTCGAAGATTTGAGAGTAGAAGCCATTGAGAATAAGTTGATCATGTCTAATGCATGATCATGCTTTGGAGGAATAGAAGCATAAGCCATAAGTTAAACCCTATATCATGAGCAGAATCTTACCACATCTATATTCCACTTATTCATCAATTAAAGAACATAAGAAAACCTTAGAGTCAAACACTATATTTTATATGGTGAGAAACCATTCATTCTCATAACCAAAGTTAACTACAAAAAAGAACCATAACCCCTTTAGTTACTTCAATGATAAATTAAGGATAATAATAGAAGTCTACTGGAATCAGAAAGAACCAATTCTCAGATCCTTAGTCACTAGAGGAGCACATGAAATATTAAGCAAGTAACCATTTTATCATGCATAGGGGAGATTAAACCTAGCCAATGCAATATGGGTAACCTCATCTCTACAACTTAGAATTATATATCAACCCTAGTTTATGAATCACTTAAGCAATCATAACTAAAACCCTAAACCAGATTTGAGATCCAACCCATGTGTCATTAGGTAAATAGCATGTGAACCCTAATGGTTCATTAATTAAATCCTATGCTTCAATTATAAAATATAAGAGCCACCTAATGCTAAGTCCTATAATTAAACCATATGTGTAGTGATCAACCATTTATCTTTGTAACCAAGATAAACCATGATGGAAACAATACCTACTTAGATAATTTCAAATATAGTGATAGTATTAACGTTAATAAGGGGGTTATACTAGAAATGATAAAAACCCTAATAAATAGGTGCTCACATAAAATCAAATGAAAGTGAACCACTTCTCAAATATGAAGTCAAGTCCTAATAATAACTTCTAAAACATTGGAATAAGAATAACTCTAATTATGCAACAGGGAGTTATATTATAAATGAAAAAGGAAATTAAAATGAATACCTAAATTCTTGCCTAATTGAAAATTTCAACAAGGCTCACATATATTAAGTGTCTATTCAAAAACAATGCAATAATGTATTTATCCTTCTCTTAGTCCTAATGAAATTCAATTTGTAAAATACCTGGAAGGAATAACATGAGTTAAATTTGAATTAAAAACAGAATTTAAATCAACAAAAATCAAAAGGGGAAAAAGAAAACAGAAAAGAAAAGAAAAAGAGAAGAACTTTACCTGGGGCTTACCTGGCCGTGGCAGCCCAACAGGAGCCCAAGGCCCAGCCGAAACCGTAGCCCAACACTAGCCCACATACCCCTTCGGCAATGATGGCGTGTATTTCACACGTTCGTTGGGCAACCCCAAGAGGAAGGTATGATGCGCACAGCAGCAAGTTTTCCCTCAGAAAGAAACCAAGGTTTATCGAACCAGGAGGAGCCAAGAAGCACGTTGAAGGTTGATGGCGGCGGGATGTAGTGCGGCGCAACACCGGGGATTCGGCGCCAACGTGGAACCTGCACAACACAACCAAAGTACTTTGCCCCAACGAAACAGTGAGGTTGTCAATCTCACCAGACTTGTCTGTAACAAAGGATTAACCGTATTGTGTGGAAGATGATTGTTTGCAGAGAAAATAGTAAAAAAAAGTATTGCGGCGGATTTATATATCGGTATTAAAGAATGGACCGGGGTCCACAGTTCACTAGAGGTGTCTCTCCCATAAGATAAAAGCATGTTGGGTGAACAAATTACGGTCGGGCAATTGACAAATAGAGAGGGCATAACAATGCACATACATGACATGATAAGTATAGTGAGATTTAATTGGGCATTACGACAAAGTACATAGACCGCCATCCAAGCTGCATCTATGCCTAAAAAGTCCACCTTCGGGTTATCATCCGAACCCCCTCCAGGTATTAAGTTGCTAACAACGAGACAATTGCATTAAGTATGGTGTGTAATGTAATCAACAACTACATCCTCGGACATAGCGCCAATGTTTTATCCCTAGTGGCAACGAGCACAACACAACCTTAGAACTTTACATCACTTGTCCCGGTGTCAATGCGGGCATGAACCCACTATCGAGCATAAATACTCCCTCTTGGAGTTAAAAGCAAAAACTTGGCAGAGCCTCTACTAGTAACGGAGAGCATGCAAGATCATAAACAACACATATGTAATAACTTGATAATTAACATGACATGGTATTCTCTATCCATCGGATCCCGACAAACACAACATATAGAATTACGAGATAGATGATCTTGATCATGTTAGGCAGCTCACAAGATCCAACAATGAAGCACAATGAGGAGAAGACAACCATCTAGCTACTGCTATGGACCCATAGTCCAGGGGTGAACTACTCACTCATCACTCCGGAGGCGACCATGGCGGTGTAGAGTCCTCCGGGAGATGAATCCCCTCTCCGGCGAGGGTGCGGAGGAGATCTCCGGAATCCCCCGAGATGGGATCGGCGGCGGCGGCGTCTCATTAAGGTTTTCCGTATCGTGGTTTTCGCATCGGGGGTTTCGCGACGGAGGCTTTAAGTAGGCGGAAGGGCGAGTCGGGGGCCGGACGAGGGGCCCACACCATAGGGCGGCGCGGGCCCCTCCTTGGCCGCGCCGCCTTGTGGTGTCGCCACCTCGTGGCCCCACTTCGTATGCTCTTCGGTCTTCCGGAAGCTCCGGTGGAAAAATAGGCCCCTAGGTCTTCGTTTCGTCCAATTCCGAGAATATTTCGTTACTAGGATTTACTGAAACCAAAAACGGAAAACGAGAGCGGCACTTCGGCATCTTGTTAATAGGTTAGTTCCGAGAAAATGCACGAATATGACATAAAGTGTGCATAAAACATGTAGGTATCATCAATAATATGGCATAGAACATAAGAAATTATCGATACGTCGGAGACGTATCAAGCATCCCCAAGCTTAGTTCTGCTCGTCCCGAGCGAGGTAAAACGATAACAAAGATAATTTCGAAGTGATATGCCATCATAACTATGATCATACTATTTGTAAACATATGTAGTGGATGCAGCGATCAAAACAATGGTAATGATATGAGTTAACAAGTGAATCATAAAGCAAAGACTTTTCATGAATAGTACTTCAAGACAAGTATTAATAAGTCTTGCATAAGAGTTAACTCATAAAGCAACAAATCAAAGTAAAGGTATTGAAGCAACACAAAGGAAGATTAAGTTTCAGCGGTTGCTTTCAACTTGTAACATGTATATCTCATGGATAATAGTCAACATAGAGTAATATAACAAGTACAATATGCAAGTATGTAGGAATCAATGCACGAGTTCACACAAGTGTTTGATTCTTGAGGTGGAGAGAGATAGGTGAAGCTGACTCAACATAAAAGTAAAAAGAATGGTCCTTCAAAGAGGAAAGCATCGATTGCTATATTTGTGCTAGAGCTTTTATTTTGAAAACATGAAACAATTTTGTCAACGGTAGTAATAAAGCATATGAGTTATGTACATTATATCTTACAAGTTGCAAGTCTCATGCATAGTATACTAATAGTGCCCGCACCTTGTCCTAATTAGCTTGGACTACCGGATCTTTGCAATGCACATGTTTTAACCAAGTGTCACAATGGGGTACCTCCATGCCCCTGTACAAAGGTCTAAGGAGAAAGCTCACTTTTTGGATTTCTCGCTTTTGATTATTCTCAACTTAGACATCCATACCGGGACAACATGGACAACAGATAATGGACTCCTCTTTAATGCATAAGCATGTGGCAACAATTATTATTCTCATATGAGATTGAGGATATGTGTCCAAACTGAAACTTCCACCATGAATCATGGCTTTAGTTAGCGGCCCAATGTTCTTCTCTAACAATATGCATGCTCCAACCATAAAGGTGGTAGATCTCTCTTACTTCGGACAAGACGGACATGCATAGCAACTCACATGATATCCAACAAAGAATAGTTGATGGCGTCCCCGAAACATGGTTATCGCACAACAAGCAACTTAATAAGAGATAAAGTGCATAAGTACATATTCAATACCACAATAGTTTTTAAGCTATTTGTCCCATGAGCTATATATTGCAAAGGTGAATGATGGAATTTTAAAGGTAGCACTCAAGCAATTTACTTTGGAATGGCGGATAAATACCATGTAGTAGGTAGGTATGGTGGACACAAATGGCATAGTGGTTGGCTCAAGTATTTGGGATGCATGAGAAGTATTCCCTCTCGATACAAGGTTTAGGCTAGCAAGGTTATTTGAAATAAACACAAGGATGAACGGTACAGACAAAACTCACATAAAAGACATATGGTAAACATTATAAGACTCCATACCAGTCTTCCTTGTTGTTCAAAACTCAATACTAGATGTTATCTAGACTCTAGAGAAACCAAATATGCAAACCAAATTAGCAAGCTCTAAGTATTTCTTCATTAATGGGTGCAAAGTATATGATGCAAGAGCTTAAACATGAGCACAACAATTGCCAAGTATCAAATTATCCAAGACATTTTAGAATTACTACATGTAGCATTTTCCAATTCCAACCATATAACAATTTAACGAAGAAGAAACTTCGCCATGAATACTATGAGTAGAGCCTAAGGACATACTTGTCCATATGCTACAGCGGAGCGTGTCTCTCTCCCATAAAGTGAATGCTAGGATCCATTTTATTCAAACAAAACAAAAAACAAAAACAAGCCAGACGCTCCAAGCAAAGTGCATAAGATGTGACGGAATAAAAATATAGTTTCAGGGGAGGAACCTGATAATG
>NC_061510.1:10657572-10802753 GCF_022539505.1 Lolium rigidum | reverse complement strand
ATAAGTAGTCCGAAGGAGGGCGTCGGAGGCCGGCCGAGGGGGCCACACGCTAGACGTAAAACATTTAGCACTAAATGGAAAACATTTAGCACATAAAATGACGCGTCGTAGACCTAAAAACATTTTTCCCGGCATTTATTGAGCGAAGGAAAGTGTGGCCCCAGTTCAAAATCCGGTCAGTTTCCAGCGGATTCGGCGGGACACCGCAGGAAGCGGGGGGTGGATCCCAGATGGCTACCGCGCGCATATGGAATGTGATAGGTGGTGCGTAGGAGGTATCCTACCACTGCACGGAGGTCTCGCGCAATACTGAAATGCGCACCATGTAGCTGCTTCACAAAAAAAAGGCCTTCCGGAACCCCGAAAATGGAAACACCATCGCTCGTGGGTCAGATTGGAAATCCGCGACGGGGCCTTGCTTCCCATCCTAGGGCCCACGGACATGCCAAACATGGCCTCGTTCCGACAAACTATGTGGTGCAACGGGCCGTTTCCTACTCATTTCCCCCTAAAAGCCATAGAACTCCGCACGTGATAGCCCTGTTCGTGAAGGGTTTTTCAAGATAATTGTCGTATCCCAATTCCGTCTTTTGTAGTGGTTACTAGGACACATAAAATGATGCCACGCGGCTCCGCGCGATTTTATGACTTCGTTTACTTTGCCAACTGTGCAAAACGGGGCCACCGGGACATGCGGTATGGCCATACCGGGCGCGTGGGTGCACCCGTCCGCCAACGCGCTAAACAGAAAACATTTAGCACATAAAATCATGCATCGTAGACCTAAAAACATTTTTCCCGGCATTTATTGAGCGAAGGAAAGTGTGGCCCCAGTTCAAATCCGGTCAGTTTCCAGCGGATTCGGCGGGACACCGCATGAAGCGGGGTGGGGGGATCCCAGATGGCTACCGCACGCATATGGCATGTGATAGGTGGTGAGTAGGAGGTATTCTACAACTGCACGGAGGTCTCGCGCAATACTGAAATGCGCACCATGTAGCTGCTTCACACAAAAAAGGCCTTCCAGAACCCCGAAAATGGAAAAACCGTCGCTCGTGGGTCGGATTGGAAATCCGCGACCGGCGCCTTGCTTCCCATCCTAGAGCCCACGCACGTGCCAAATATGGCCTCGTTCCGACAAACCATGTGGTGCAACGGGCCGTTTCCTACTCATTTCCCCCTAAAAGCCATAGAACTCCGCACGTGATAGCCCTGTCGTGAAGGGTTTTTCAAGATAATTGCCGTATCCCAATTCCGTCTTTTGCAGTGGTTACTAGGACACATAAAATGATGCCACGCAGCTCCGCGCGATTTTATGACTTCGTTTACTTTGCCAACTATGCAAAACGGGGCCACCAGGACATGCGGTATGGCCGTACCGGGCGCGCGGGTGCACCCGTCCGCTAACGCGCTAAACGGAAAACATTTAGCACATAAAATGACGCGTCGTAGACCTAAAAACATTTTTACCGGCATTTATTGAGCGAAGGAAAGTGTGGCCCCAGTTCAAATCCGGTCAGTTTCCAGCAGATTCGGCGGGACACCGCAGGAAGCGGGGGGGGGGATCCCAGATGGCTACCGCGCGCATATGGCATGTGATAGTTGGTGCGTAGGAGGTATCCTACCACTGCGCGGAGGTCTCGCGCAATACTGAAATGCGCTCCATGTAGCTGCTTCACAAAAAAAAGGCCTTCTGGAACCCCGAAAATGGAAACACCGTCGCTCGTGGGTCGGATTGGAAATCCGCGACCGGGTCCTTGCTTCCCATCCTAGGGCCCACGCAGCCAAATATGGCCTCATTCCGACAAACTATGTGGTGCAACGGGCCGTTTCCTACTCATTTCCCCCTAAAAGCCATAGAACTCCGCACGTGATAGCCCTGTTCGTGAAGGGTTTTTCAAGATAATTGTTGTATCCCAATTCCGTCTTTTGAAGTGGTTACTAGGACACATAAATGACGCCACGCGGCTCCGCACGATTTTATTACTTCGTTTACTTTGCCAACTGTGCAAAACGGGGCCGCCGGGACATGCGGTATGGCCCATGTCTGCGAAAATCGTCAACGCCGGGTACATGCAAGGTTAGGCAAACCCTACATCACACTTGTGCACATATTTTAGGGACATATGCAAGTTTTTGAGCGGTTCCGACGCTCCGCTGATCTGTATCTTCGGAAACCCTAGGACGGGGACCCCGCAGATCTACCCCTATAGCTTTCTCCGTGTGACGGTTTAAAAATGGACTTTTTTATTTGCTCTGGTTTTCTTAATACATATGTACATGGAAACCATAGGTTGCGCATACTTTACCATAAAATAGGCTCCGTTTGAGCCGTACCAGGAGTTTCCACATACAGATCCTGGATTTTCACCAAGTGCTGGCCCATGTTTGCGAAAATCGTCAACGCCGGGTACATGCAAGGTTAGGCAAACCCTACATCACACTTGTGCACATATCTCAGGGACATATGCAAGGTTTTGAGCGGTTCTGACGCTCCGGTGATCTGTATCTTCGAAAACCCTAGGGCGGGTACCCCGCAGATCTACCCCTATAGCTTTCTCCGTGTGACGGTTTAACAATGGACTTTTTTATTTGCTTTGGTTTTTTTAGGACATATGTACATGGAAACCATAGGTTGCACATACTTTACCATAAAATAGGCTCCGTTTAAGCCGTACCAGGAGTTTCCGCATACAGATCCTAGATTTTCACCAAGTGCTGGCCCATGTCTGCGAAAATCGTCAACGCCGGGTACATGCAAGGATATGCAAACCCTACATCACACTTGAGCACATATGTTAGGGACATATGCAAGTTTTTGAGCGGTTTCGACGCTCCGATGATCTGTATCTTCGGAAACCCTAGGACGGGGACCCCGCAGATCTACCCCTATAGCTTTCTCCGTGTGATGGTTTAACAATGGACTTTTTTATTTTCTTTGGTTTGTTTAGGACATATGTACATGGAAACCATAGGTTGGTCATACCTTACCATAAAATAGGCTCCGTTTGAGCCGTACCAGGAGTTTCCACATTTAGATCCTGGATTTTCACCAAGTGCTGGTCCATGTCTGCGAAAATCGTCAACGCCGGGTACATGCAAGGTTAGGACAACCCTACATCACACTTGTGCACATATTTTAGGGACATATGCAAGTTTTTGAGCGGTTCCGACGCTGCGGTGATCTGTATCTTCGGAAATCCTAGGGCGGGGACCCCGCAGATCTACCCCTATAGCTTTCACCGGGTGAGAGTTTAACAATGGAATTTTCTATTTACTTTGGTTTGTTTAGGACATATGTACATGGAAACCATAGGTTGGGCATACTTTACCATAAAATAGGCTCCGTTTGAGCCGTACCAGGAGTTCCACATACAGATCCTGGATTTTCACCAAGTGCTGGCCCATGTCTGCGAAAATCGTCAACGCCGGGTACATGCAATGTTAGGAAAACCCTACATCACACGTGTGCACATATTTTAGGGACATATGCAAGTTTTTGAGAGGTTCCGCCCCTGCGGTGATCTGTATCTTCGAAAACCCTAGGGCGGGGACCCCGCAGATTACCCCTATAGCTTTCTCCGTGTGACGGTTTAACAATGGACTTTTTTTATTTGCTTTGGTTTGTTTAGGACATATGTACATGGAAACCATAGGTTGGGCATACTTTACGATAAAATAGGCTCCGTTTGAGCTGTACCAGGAGTTACCACATATAGATCCTGGATTTTCACCAAGTGTTGGCCCATGTCTGCGAAAATCGTCAACGCCGGGTACATGCAAGGTTAGGCAAACCCTACATCACACTTGTGCACATATGTTAGGGACATATGCAATTTTTTGAGCGTTTCCGGCGCTGCGGTGATCTGTATCTTCGGAAACCCTAGGGCGGGGACCCCGCAGATCTACCCCTATAGCTTTCTCCGTGTGACAGTTTAACAATGGAATTTTCTATTTGCTTTGGTTTGTTTAGGACATATGTACATGGAAACCATAGGTTGGGCATACTTTACCATAAAATCGGCTCCGTTTGAGCCGTACCAGGAGTTTCCACATACGGATCCTGGATTTTCACCAAGTGCTGGCCCATGTCTGCGAAAATCGTCAACGTCGGGTACATGCAAGGTTAGGCAAACCCTACATCACACTTGTTCACATATGTTAGGTACATATGCAAGTTTTTGAGCGGTTCCGACGCTCCGGTGATCTGTATCTTCGGAAACCCTAGGGCGGGGACCCCGCAGATCTACCCCTATAGCTTTCTCTGTGTGACTTTTTAACAATGGACTTTTTTATTTGCTTTGGTTTGTCTAGGACATATGTACATGGAAACCATAGTTTGGGCATACTTTACCATAAAATAGGCTCCGTTTGAGCCGTACCAGGAGTTTCCACATACAGATCCTGGGTTTTCACCAAGTACTGGCCCATGTCTGCGAAAATCATCAACACCGGGTACATGCAAGGTTAGGAAAACCCTACATCACACTTGTGCACATATGTTAGGGACATATGCAAGTTTTTGAGCGCTTCCGACGCTGCAGTGATCTGTATCTTCGAAAACCCTAGGGCGGGGACCCCGCAGATCTACCCCTATAGCTTTCTCCGTGTGACGGTTTAACAATGGATTTTTTTATTTGCTTTGGTTTTTTTAGGACATATGTACATCGAAACCATAGGTTGGGCATACTTTACCATAAAATAGGCTCCGTTTGAGCCGTACCAGGAGTTTCCACATACAGATCCTAGATTTTCACCAAGTGCTGGCCCATGTCTGTGAAAATCGTCAACGCCGGGTACATGCAAGGTTAGGCAAACCCTACATCACACTTGTGCACATATGTTAGGGACATATGCAAGTTTTTTAGCGGTTCCAACGCTCCAGTGATCTGTATCTTCGGAAACCCTAAGGCGGGGACCCCACAGATCTACCCCTATAGCTTTCTCCGTGTGACGGTTTAACAATGGACTTTTTATTTTCTTTGGTTTGTTTAGGACATATGTACACGGAAACCATAGGTTGGGCATACTTTATCATAAAATACGCTCTGTTTGAGCCGTACTAGGAGTTTCCACATACAGATCCTAGATTTTCACCAAGTGTTGGCCCATGTCTGCGAAAATCGTCAACGCCGGGTACATGCAAGGTTAGGCAAACCCTACATCACACTTGAGCACATATGTTAGGGACATATGCAAGTTTTTGAGCGGTTCCGATGCTCCGGTGATCTGTATCTTCGGAAACCCTAGGGCGGGGACCCCGCAGATCTACCCCTATAGCTTTCTCCGTGTGACGGTTTAACAATGGACTTATTTATTTGCTTTGGTTTGTTTAGGACATATGTACATGGAAACCATAGGTTGGTCATACCTTACCATAAAATAGGCTCCGTTTGAGCCGTACCAGGAGTTTCCACATACAGATCCTGGATTTTCACCAAGTGCTGGCCCATGTCTGCGAAAATCATCAACGCCGGGTACATGCAAGGTTAGGCAAACCCTACATCACACTTGTGCACATATGTTAGGGACATATGCAAGTTTTTGAGCGCTTCCAACGCTGCGGTGATCTGTATCTTCGGAAACCCTAGGGCGGGGACCCCGCATATCTACCCCTATAGCTTTCTCCGTGTGACGGTTTAACAATGGAATTTTTTATTTGCTTTGGTTTGTTTAGGACATATGTACATCGAAACCATAGGTTGGGCATACTTTACCATAAAATAGGCTCCGTTTGAGCCGTACCAGGAGTTTCCACATACAGATCCTGGATTTTCACCAAGTGCTGGCCCATGTCTGCGAAAATCGTCAACGCCGGGTACATGCAAGGTTAGGCAAACCCTACATCACACTTGTGCACATATGTTAGGGACATATGCAAGGTTTTGAGCGGTTCCGACGCTCCTGTGATCTGTATCTTCGGAAACCCTAGGGCGGGGACCCCGCATATCTACCCCTATAGCTTTCTCCGTGTGACGGTTTAACAATGGAATTTTCTATTTGCTTTGGTTTGTTTAGGACATATGTACATGGAAACCATAGGTTGGACATACTTTACCATAAAATAGGCTCCGTTTGAGCCGTACCAGGAGTTTCCACATACAGATCCTGGATTTTCACCAAGTGCTGGCCCATGTCTGCGAAAATCGTCAACGCCGGGTATATGCAAGGTTAGGAAAACCCTACATCACACTTGTGCACATATGTTAGGGACATATGCAAGTTTTTGAGCGGTTCCGACGCTGCGGTGATCTGTATCTTCGAAAACCCTAGGGCAGGGATCCCACTGACATACCCCTATAGCTTTCTCCGTGTGACGGTTTAACAAAGGACTTTTTTATTTGCTTTGGTTTGTTTAGGACATATGTACATGGAAACCATAGGTTACACATACTTTACCATAAAATATGCTCCGTTTGAGCCGTACCAGGAGTTTCCACATACAGATCTTGGATTTTCACCAAGTGCTGGCCCATGTTTGCGAAAATCGTCAACGCCGGGTACATGCAAGGTTAGGCAAACCCTACATCACACTTTTGCACATATGTTAGGGACATATGCAAGTTTTTGAGCGGTTCCGACGCTCCTGTGATCTGTATCTTCGGAAACCCTAGGGCAGGGACCCCGTAGATCTACCCCTATAGCTTTCTTTGTGTGACGGTTTAACAATGGACTTTTTATTTCGTTTGGTTTGTTTAGGACATATATACATGGAAACCATATGTTGGGCATAATTTACCATAAAATATGGTCCGTTTGAGCCGTACCAGGAGTTTCCACATACAGATCCTAGATTTTCACCAAGTGCTGGCCCATGTCTGCGAAAATCGTCAACGTCGGGTACATGCAAAGTTAGGCAAACCCTACATCACACTTGTTGTAGGATAACGTTGCATAGAAAACAAAATTTTTCCTACCGCGAACACGCAATCCAAGCCAAGATCCAATCTAGAAGACGGTAGCAACGAGGGGGTATCGAGTCTCACCCTTGAAGAGATTCCAAAGCCTACAAGATGAGGCTCTTGTTGCTGCGGTAGACGTTCACTTGCCGCTTGCAAAAGCGCGTAGAAGATCTTGATCACGATCGGTTCCGGCGCCACGAACGGGCAGCACCTCCGTACTCGGTCACACGTTCGGTTGTTGATGAAGACGACGTCCACCTCCCCGTTCCAGCGGGCAGCGGAAGTAGTAGCTCGTCTTGAATCCGACGGCACGACGGCGTGGTGGCGGTGGTGGTGGAGAAATCCGGCGGAGCTTCGCTTAAGCGTGCGGGATGTGGTGGAGGAGAGATACCGCTAGGGTTTGGGGAGAGGGGAGGCTAGGGCGCGGCCAGGGCAGCCTAGGGGTGCGCCAAGTGGCAGCCCTCCTCTCCTCCTCATTATAGGTGGAACCCCAAGGTTGGTATCCAAGTCTTCGAATAAGACCCCAACAATGAAACCTCCCATATGTAGGGAAACCTACCCAAGGTGGGAATCCCACTTGGGGTGGGATTCCCCCTTCCATGAGGGGGTTGGCCGGCCACCCTAGGGGAGTCCACCTTGGACTCCTCCCCTTTAGGGTTGGCTGGCCATGCAAGGTGGAGTCCCTCCGGGACTCTACTTTCCATGGTGATTTCTTCCGGACTTTTCTAGAACCTTCTAGAACCTGCCATAAATGCACCAGATCATTTCCAAACTTGGAATATGACTTCCTATATATGAATCTTATTCTCCGGACCATTCCGGAACTCCTCGTGATGTCCGGGATCTCATCCGGGACTCCGAACAAATATTCGAACTCCATTCCATATTCAAGATCTACCATTTCAACATCCAACTTTAAGTGTGTCACCCTACGGTTCGTGAACTATGCGGACATGGTTGAGTACTCACTCCGACCAATAACCAATAGCGGGATCCGGAGATCCATAATGGCTCCCACATATTCAACGATGACTTCGGTGATCGAATGAACCATTCACATACGATACCAATTCCCTTTGTCACGCGATATTTTACTTGTCCGAGGTTTGATCATCGGTATCACTCTATACCTTGTTCAACCTCGTCTCTCGACAAGTACTCTTTACTCGTACCGTGGTATGTGGTCTCTTATGAACTTATTCATATGCTTGCAAGACATTAGACGACATTCCACCGAGAGGGCCCGAGTATATCTATCCGTCATCGGGATGGACAAATCCCACTGTTGATCCATATGCCTCAACTCATACTTTCCGGATACTTAATCCCACCTTTATAACCACCCATTTACGCGAGTGGCGTTTGATGTAATCAAAGTACCTTTCCGGTATAAGTGATTTACATGATCTCATGGTCATAAGGACTAGGTAACTATGTATCGAAAGCTTATAGCAAATAACTTAATGACGAGATCTTATGCTACGCTTAATTGGGTGTGTCCATTACATCATTCATATAATGATATAACCTTGTTATTAATAACATCCAATGTTCATGATTATGAAACTAATCATCCATTAATCAACAAGCTAGTTTAAGAGGCATACTAGGGACTTCTTGTTGTCTACATATCACACATGTACTAATGTTTCGGTTAATACAATTATAGCATGATATATAAACATTTATCATAAACATAAAGATATAAATAATAACCACTTTATTATTGCCTCTAGGGCATATCTCCTTCAGTCTTCCACTTGCACTAGAGTCAATAATCTAGTTTACATTTGTAAAGATATAACACCTTGGCCTTCGGTGCTTTATCATGTTTCGCTCACGAGAGAGGTTTTAGTCAACGGATCCGACATGCTCGGAACCGTATGTATTTTGTAATTCATTTGCGTCTCAACGCATCACTCATTTCCAAATGAGTCGGCATTAAATATGTTTGGTCTTACGGTGGAACCTTAATTCCGCGGTCCGAAATATGTCACTAATATTGTCACACACAATATAGCTTCAAAGTTCGACTACGTCGGAAATACACCAAGTTCTCAAAGAACCTCTTGACTTAACATCCTTTGTCATTGTCAAAACAATGACATACTCTGCCTTCTTTTGTAGATTCCGTCACAATATTTAGAACTCTTCTAAATCTAGCATAGACAACTTCTAGCTCATTGTGCTACCTTTTAAACAACACTTAGTCTAATTTGAGATTGAAATTATATTTTTATATGTGACAAAACCAATATCGGTGTAACACCTTACAGCGATTTGTTTGTCATTTCTTCATACAAAAAAATATATATATCCTTAGTTCTTCTAAAGTACTCAAGGATATTCTTACTGTTGTCCAATGATCATCATATGAATCATGCTCATAACACTTTATAGCACATGATATCTGATTGTGTACATATTATTCGTGATCTATAATCACTCATGTGTTTTTACTCATTGAGTGTCAGATACACTCAAGTCTTGTTTAAACCTTCACATGACAAGAACATTTTCTTAATATTTCTATATTGAACTACTTCAATATCCATCATATGTACTTTGACTTAAACTTATTTATGTGTTTCAATCTATCTTCATAGATCTTGACACTAAATTTGTTTCGATCCATATCCTTTCATTGAAGTTAATTCTCAATGAAACCTTTTTAATCAAGTATATAATTACATCATTTATAACCAACTATATGTCACCTACATAAAGTATTATAAATGTGTCTTAGCGCTCCCACTTAATTTCTTGCAAATGCAAGCCTCTTCATCGTCTCCGATGAAATCAAAAACTCTTTGACTATTTCATCTGGTGAAGATTCCAACTCCGCAATACTTACTTCATCCAATTGAAGTTCGTATACCTATCTAGTATTCCACGGACCAGCAAAACTCTTGGTTGTATCTTGTATACACCTTTAATACATACTTCGATAAGTAATGTATTTTGCCATCCTACTAGCATATCTTATAAAAGAAATATGTAGTGATTACTAGAATAATCCACATAGACTATAAGCATTGCTACGGAAGATCTAATCTTATCGTAGTCAACTCTTTGAACTTTGTCGTAAACAATTTTTCAACAAGTCGAGCTTCTTCAAAGATATTTCATCTAAGTCTATAGATCCATTTACTTTCAAAAAGTATTCATCTATTATGGATTTCATGGTGCATGGCCATTTTAACGGAGTCAGGGCCCATCATAACTTCTTTGCTTGTAGTTGGTTTATCATTGTTCAAAATCAATCCTTTGTCCACAAATCATTTATTTGATCACAAAGTAAACCATACCTACAAGGTTCAATATGTACTTCTATCTCCATGGCTAAAACACTTTGTAGTCATAGGAGCCATGATCGTCGTGGCCGCTTCGGAACCAATTCCGATGCTTGCGCTACTCCGATCATTATGCTCGGGTTCATAAACCTTATCAAGTTCTATTGTCCTCCCACTCAAAAACTTCGCTAGAAACAATTTCTTGGAAATAAGAAACATTGACAAACACTTTTGTCTTTGTCTCCATTGTGGGAAGAATTCCCAATCAATTCTCAGGGATAACCAACAAAGACATTCATCCGATTTTGGTTGTAAACTTATTTACTTATGCTATGCATACCAAAATTTAAGAAAAGACTATTAGGGTTTATACCCATGTCATAACTCGTATGATGTCATTTCAACGGATCATGATGATGCTCTATTCGGTGTAAAGCGGTAGTCTCTAAAGCATAATTCACAAAAATATAATGGCATTAATATTTTATCTCATCATTGACCCAACTAGGTTTGGATACATCTCTCGGATACTTCATCATCACTATGATACTCCAAGAAATGTGAGTTGTAGAACAATTTCATAACTCTCTTAGATGTTCGCTAAAATTCGTAATTCAAATATTTCCTCCATGATCCAATCATAGATATTTGACTTTTCTATTACGATGATTTCCACTTCATGCTGAAATTTATTTGAATCCTATTCAAATGTTTCAAACTTTTCCTTATTGAATATATCCACATATATACTCAATTCATTGTTTGAAAGTTTTCATGAAGTAGAAGAATCTTCCGCACACAACTATGCCCAGTGAACCACATATATCATTATGCATGTTTTCACTAAGTTAGTTGCCCGTTCAATTCTTCGGCCTATGAACGGTATTTCAGTCATTACCTTTTAGAAAAGATTTTGCAAGTGCCAAACGATTCAACAAATCGAATGACTCCAAAAATCCATTTGCATGGAGTTCCTTCATGCGATCCTTTCTAACATGACCTAAATGGCGGTTCCACAAATAAGTGGAATTCAAATCATTTGCCTTATGGCATTTTAGCGTCGGTGTTATGTATGTGTGTTTCACCATTAAGATTTATAATAACTTATCCATCGTATATGGAGTAATGTCATAATTTGAACAACTCATTGTTTTCATTTGACCAGAGCAAAATAACAATTATTAAGTTCTTTATTATAAATTCTAAGGGCTAGATAGAATGCCAACGACGAACATAATAACACTTTATTTTGTTCCAGACGTACATTTCTATCATATTCCTTGTCGGTCACTTAGGCCATTGTATTCTTGTATTGCGTTGTTTTGTATGACACTTCATACCAACCAATATAGTAATAATATCCAAGAATTTCATAGTGTGACCTAACTAGGAATACAACCATAACATGTATATCATTTATATACACACTGAGCTAGACTTTCTAGTCTTTTCTTTCTTTTTGCCAAAATATCTTTTGCAGTTTCTCTTTTAGCTTTCCTCATTATTCAGAAAAACACTTCAACATTAATAACTTCTAGGTTTGTTGGTCTAATACCAATAACCTTGAGGTTCTTATTTTGAAGTTGATCATCATATGACAAGTGTTCTAGATTTCACTTATTAGTAACTATGATGAACAATTTCACTCATAATTTTATCCATCAATTCATGACAACTTTTTGAGACCATGTACTGTACATGCTAGGCTCATAAAGTTTAACCTTAGTATTCGCATGTGCAAATCTGGCTTGCACCCGTTGTAAGCACACGTAGAATCTATAACACCCGATCATCACGTGATGCTTCGATACGACGAGTCTTAGCAACGGTGCATACTAAGGATGATAACTTCATGGATATGCGAATATCGTTAGTGCCCCAATAGTTGGAGGATTGTGACGCCTTGGCGTCTTCAACCTTCATACATTCCCATAAAACTTATGAGTTTATGTAGTCTCACCAAAATATATTCTATCATCTTGCAATAAGGTCTTAGATATCACATATATCTCATACCTTGATTATTTCGAAAACTAAATTTTCAGCTCCTTACTTTTCAAACAAATTTGAACTTCAAGTTTGACGGAGACAAGATAACTTTAGGTACTAATTGAAACCTTAGCTCTTTGAATCAATAATGTGAGGTTTACTAAAAGTTTGCAATAGGACTTAATTAATTCTTGATTCTTTAACAATACGGTACCAATCCGTAAAGTTTCTTGTCAGATTTTAACAGTATTTCTATCTCAATAACAAGACTAGCGCATAGTAGAAAACGGATGCCAATACTACAAAATTAATTCAAAAATACTACTCAGACTATGTTTATGATAATTAGTTCATGTTTTAATCTAATTACTAATGAACTCCCACTTAATACAACATCCCTCATAGTTGTTAAGTGGTACACGATCCAAATTCACTACACCAAAAACCGATCATCACGTGAGATGATGTAGCTTCAATGGTGAACATCAACATGTTGATCATATCATCCATATGACTCGTGTTCAACCTTTCGGTTTCCGTTGTCCCGAGGCCATGTCTGTACATGCTAGGCTCGTCAAGCAAACCCAAGTATTCCGCGTGTGCAACATGGCTTACACCCGTTGTATGTGAATCGTTGAATCTATCACATCCGATCATCACGAGATGCTTTGAAACGACGAACTGTTACAACGGTGCATACGAGGGAGAACACTTTATTATCTTGATATTAATGTGAGGGATCATCTTATAATGCTACCGTCGCGTTCTAAGCAAAATAAGATGCATAAAAGGATTAACATCACATGCAGTTCATATGTGATATGATATGGCCCTTTTGTCTTTGCGCCTTCGATCTTCATCTCTAAAGCACGGACATGATCTCCATCATCGGCGGGCATGATCTCCATCATCGTTGGCGTAGCGTCAAGGTTCATGACGCCGTCTTCATGGTTGTTCACCTCATGTAGCAACTATTACAACTACTTTGAAATACTACTCAACATGAAAATTAAAGACAACCATAAGGCTCCTGCCGGTTGCCACAATACAATAATGATCATCTCATACATATTCATCATCACATTATGGCCATATCACATCACCAAACCCTGCAAAAACAAGTTAGACGTCTCTAATTTGGTTTGCATATTTTACGTGGTTTAGGGTTTTCGAGTAAGATCTAATCTACCTACGAACATGAACCACAACGGTGATACTAGTGTTGTCAATAGAAGAGTAAATTGAATCTTCACTATAGTAGGAGAGACGAGACACCCGCAAAGCCTCTTATGCAATACAAGTTGCATGTCGAACGAGGAACAAGTCTCATGAACGCGGTCATGTAAAGTTAGTCCGGGCCGCTTCATCCCACTATGCCACAAAGATGCAAAGTACTCAAACTAAAGATAACAAGAGCATCAACGCCCACAAACCATTGTGTTCTACTCGTGCAACCATCTATGCATAGACACGGCTCTGATACCACTTTAGGATAACGTTGCATAGAAAACAAAAAATTTCCTACCGCGAACACGCAATCCAAGCCAAGATGCAATCTAGAAGACGGTAGCAACGAGGGGGTATCGAGTCTCACCCTTGAAGAGATTCCAAAGCCTACAAGATGAGGCTCTTGTTGCTGCGGTAGACGTTCACTTGCCGCTTGCAAAAGCGCGTAGAAGATCTTGATCACGATCGGTTCCGGCGCCACGAACGGGCAGCACCTCCGTACTCGGTCACACGTTCGGTTGTTGATGAAGACGACGTCCACCTCCCCGTTCCGGCGGGCAGCGGAAGTAGTAGCTCCTCTTGAATCCGACGGCACGACGGCGTGGTGTCGGTGGTGGTGGAGAAATCCGGCGGAGCTTCGCTTAAGCGTGCGGGATGTGGTGGAGGAGAGATACCGCTAGGGTTTGGGGAGAGAGGGGAGGCTAGGGCGCCGGCCAAGGGCAGCCCTAGGTGGTGCGGCCAAGAGTGGGCAGCCCCCTCCCTCTCCTCCTCATTATATAGGTGGAAATCCCCAAGTGTTGGTATCCAAGTCTTCGAATAAGACCCCAACAATGAAACCTCCCATATGTAGGGAAACCTACCCAAGGTGGGAATCCCACTTGGGGTGGGATTCCCCCCTTCCATGAGGGGGTTGGCCGGCCACCCTAGGGGAGTCCACCTTGGACTCCTCCCCTTTAGGGTTGGCTGGCCATGCAAGGTGGAGTCCCTCCGGGACTCTACTTTCCATGGTGATTTCTTCCGGACTTTTCTAGAACCTTCTAGAACCTGCCATAAATGCACCGGATCATTTCCAAACTTGGAATATGACTTCCTATATATGAATCTTATTCTCCGGACCATTCCGGAACTCCTCGTGATGTCCGGGATCTCATCCGGGACTCCGAACAAATATTCGAACTCCATTCCATATTCAAGATCTACCATTTCAACATCCAACTTTAAGTGTGTCACCCTACGGTTCGTGAACTATGCGGACATGGTTGAGTACTCACTCCGACCAATAACCAATAGCGGGATCCGGAGATCCATAATGGCTCCCACATATTCAACGATGACTTCAGTGATCGAATGAACCATTCACATACGATACCAATTCCCTTTGTCACGCGATATTTTACTTGTCCGAGGTTTGATCATCGGTATCACTCTATACCTTGTTCAACCTCGTCTTCTGACAAGTACTCTTTACTCGTACCGTGGTATGTGGTCTCTTATGAACTTATTCATATGCTTGCAAGACATTAGACGACATTCCACCGAGAGGGCCCGAGTATATCTATCCGTCATCGGGATGGACAAATCCCACTGTTGATCCATATGCCTCAACTCATACTTTCCGGATACTTAATCCCACCTTTATAACCACCCATTTACGCGAGTGGCGTTTGATGTAATCAAAGTACCTTTCCGGTATAAGTGATTTACATGATCTCATGGTCATAAGGACTAGGTAACTATGTATCGAAAGCTTATAGCAAATAACTTAATGACGAGATCTTATGCTACGCTTAATTGGGTGTGTCCATTACATCATTCATATAATGATATAACCTTGTTATTAATAACATCCAATGTTCATGATTATGAAACTAATCATCCATTAATCAACAAGCTAGTTTAAGAGGCATACTAGGGACTTCTTGTTGTCTACATATCACACATGTACTAATGTTTCGGTTAATACAATTATAGCATGATATATAAACATTTATCATAAACATAAAGATATAAATAATAACCACTTTATTATTGCCTCTAGGGCATATCTCCTTCACTTGTGCACATATGTTATGGACATATGCAAGTTTTTGAGCGGTTCCGACGCTCCGGTGATCTGTATCTTCTTAAACCCTAGGGCGGGGACCCCGCGGATCTACCCCTATAGCTTTCTCCGTGTGACGGTTTAACAATGGACCATTCCCACCCTCCGATGCTCGATTTCTGACGACACACAGTAATGATACACTTAAGAACTTGAGACCCACACACAATACAAAACACTTAAATAACTAGACCCACACACAAACCAAAACACTTAAAGAACTAGACCACACACGAACCAAAGCACTTAAATAACTGTGATGACCCAGCGTACCACTGCATGGTGTAGTACACAAGTCGTTGACATAACACAAGTGAAACACCGTTCCACTCATATTACATCTCTCAGAGTGGTACAACAGAAACATATGCGAGTCCAAGGTATGTCTATAGAAGTACACACGAACAGTTTACATAAGATCCACACACCTCCTACTTTACAGGTGAGGTAAAACTTCAAATAAAGCTCCGGAAGAACGACTCGTAATCTATCTTATTGCTAGCTTAAGTTCAAGAGCTACTTGGCTTGCTATAGAAATCTAGCTACTTAGGTGCTAGGATTAGGGAAAGATTCCCTTCTATTGCTAGTCTAGGTTTCCATTATAATCGATGCGGAGTTGACTCCATCGACTTCGTTGATTGGATTCTTCATCTTGTTGCGAGTGGACTCCTTTGTCTTCGAGTTCCACGGTAGTTTCTCCTTCGGTGCATTGCTCTAAGAAGGGGGTTCAAACGAGATAGAATGAGTACGAGCGTACTCGGCAAGTTCATATTAGGAAATATGTGTATCATGCACTAGCTACAGCCATAGACCGAGAAAGTCATAGGCCAATGCAAGTTTTCATAAAAATTTCTTCAAAAGGTTTATTTTATTCTGAAAACTATGCCCGTCGGTCTTCACGGGTTGACCGGAACTTCGTGGAGTTCCTTTCTCGCCGCGTTCGCGAGTTCCTTCCCGGAACGGGAGTGACAGCCACAATTTAATACACTCTGCAGAGGTGCGTTACTTTTCCCATGAGAGACCTTATCCTTGTTGCCAACCGGCCTTAAGTATCCGTCCACACTTCCTTGGTGTGAGGCCAGGTGTAAGATCCAAGCCCACACCGCCTTCTCCGCGACTGCAAACCCACCCTTTTGTCCACCCGCACACCTCCAGTAGACTTCCCCCGATAATACGGCTTTACTCATGGTGTACTTTGGACAATCCTTCATAGATCGGAAGAGATTAACATCACCAATGGATGGGGATTTAAAAGGATTTCCCAACCTATTGCGGCGATGCCTCAAGACCCCACCGTCTCTCCGATCCGTTGGCGTGCGAAGGGAAAAGATACGGCTGGCTTCCCCGAGCCATTATAGATCTCATGGTCAACGCGGTTTGTACGGCGCTAGAATCACCTGGACGGCATTGGTAATTAATCCTAGGGTGATATAACCCATTGCAATGGAACCTCCACCATATCAACACATACCATGGTTCCATTGCCCACCACATAGTCATATTCATAATTGTAAAATAATATTTGCTTTTCAATGCATGAGTGATAAGTATAGTACTTTGCATATAGTTTGATAAAAATAATCAAATGACATGAGCAAGCGATGAACTTGCCTTTCTTGACTGCAAGATTATGCGGGCAAAAGCTTCGATACGTGATAACTCCAAATGCTGAAATACCATCATCGTCCGGTAAGGACAATGTTTAAAGAACTGGCAAAGATGCTATAATGCATAGTATGAGATGCAATCGTCCCGAGCGTAACCTAACCTCGATGATTTAGGTTGTATGAGTTGTAAAGATTTCTTTAGGGTTGGTTGCACTTTTAGAATGATTCTCAAACAAGGTTCTTATTAGGGTTTTGGTTACATTAGCATCATAATCAAGTGATATAAGACATCATAACAATCATACACATAAGAATAGTGGTGGAATAATATGTAAGGAACAGTTGTCAATTTTAAGTTCTACAGGACATGGTTGATGATTATTTATATTATACTTCAAAAGAATAACTTTTGAAGAACATGTTGTTTAAGTGATAATAAGTATTTCAAATAAGAACTATGGCTTCTATGGTTTGATTGATATTTGTACTTCAAAAGAATAACTTTTGAAGAACAGAGTTAAAATAAGAATATGAACTACTATATATAGGTGCTATGGCTTTCTAGGGTTTACTATTGGATTCCTTTAGTTTCACTAATAGGAACTAGTTTGTTCTTAATTTGGATTGGGTTTCTATGTAGCAAGTATTGGTAAGGGTATTACTATGGTTTCCTATATACATCATATCAAAGGATGGTTGTTTAAGATGGTTCTATAAATTAGCTATTAGGGTTTACTATGGTTTTACAACTATTTAACTAAGTAATCTCTAATGGTTGCCCAGCTAAGTGGTTTATCATTTCCTAAGTAGGGTTGAGTGGAATGGGAGCATGTGTTGTGAATTATTACACAAGGTTGATACTAGGGTTTATCATCATGGTTTAACTAGGGTTTGATGGTTGAGGTTAATCCTAATGGTGTGGTATATAGGATTGGTGATCAATGGTGCTAATATGTGGTAGCAAGCTAGGGTTTATACCTAGGTGATATATAGATTTTAATTAAGAATAGGAACATGAAATGATAATCTCATGTGACTTGGTTTATGCTAATGGATCATAAGCATGCATTCAATTGTTGCTGATTAGGGTGCTATATGTCAAGTAAACCTCACATGATCATATGTGACACATATTTAGGGTTTTAGAGTTAGTTCTAAGGTGGAATGATCACATGAAATAATGGGATCCAGTGTCTTACTTAATTTGAAACTAGGGTTTCTAAATTGTGGTACAACTCCTAAAATGATGAGTAATAATAGAGTTGTGGTTACTAATTACTTTGAATCAAAATTAGAAATGGTTTGACCTTTTATTAATTTTCACAAGATTTAATAATTAGAGCAACTTCTATTTAGGTTTTATTAAGAATCAGGGTTTAATAATTGTTATTAGGTTTAAAATAATTAACTTGTTAACTAAAGATGTTTAAGTAAATAAGTTTTGTATTTACCAAAATAATATTGGCTTATAATAGTTTCTTGAGTTATTACTTATTTAAAGAAAATAGAAAATAGTAATTTGTAATTAGGGTTTATGAATTATCATTAATGAAACATGATCATGATACTAATCTTAATATTTTATTTAGTTACTGAATAGTTAAAATTTAAATTTGAAACTTCACTAATTATTGAATTCAAATTGTATGTTAAATAATTGAAATGACATAATCAATAAGGTTTAAAAATAAATGGATTTTTTATTTTGACACACATTTTTGTTTTATATTTTATTTGAATAGGGTTTATTTTTGTGAGCATTTTGATATATTATTCATAATTTTCTGAGTTGAAATGAATTTTATACAATTTTGCAAAGTTTCAGTGATTTTCCGGAATTTGAAATAACTTGAAAACACTAGACATACCGATTCATTTCTACCCGCAGAGACCGACTGGTGGGTCCATTGACTGGGTCAGTTGCCACGATGGCAACGACCAGTCAACCGATGCTCGGGGCCCCACCGCCACGCTGGCATTGCCGGCGGTTAAACGCCGGCGACCAATTCATGGCGGCGCTACGCTACAGGGCCCCCCTAGGACGCGCGACTAGGGTGTTCTGGCTCTCCTCGACTCACTGGAGTAGATGGTGGGGTTGGTTTGGCGAGGGGATCACCGGAGCTACGCCGGCGACCATGTCCCGCGGTGGTTTACTCCGGCGAGCACACGAACTACGGCTATGGTTGATGCCAGGAAGCAATAGAGGGGTCCAGAGATGCGCAAGCTCACCCTGGTGCCTCCCGGTGTAGACGCCGATGCCGATTGGAGACAGACGATCGAGCTCAACTTCGCCGATTCCGGCGATGTACCGTGGGAGAAGATCTTGAAATTGGCCGCACTCGGACCTCCCTGGATGCTCGGCTTGGCCTCGTAGAACGACGACGTCGAGGCGCACCTCCTCGACCTCACGGCAAGCTCCGGGGTGGCCTCAATCGTTGGCTTCGTGCTCGACGCCGGCAAGCAGTCGAGGAAGAAATCGAGGGCTAGAGAGATGCCGAGGGAAAATGGATGGTTGGATGAGATCAAGGGGTGCTCGGCGATGCTTTTCCCCCTATTTATAGACCGAGGGGAGCACGGAGGCTGCGACACGACGATGATAATGGCCGAGAGGTGGCGGTCTCTGGAGAGTTCATCTGGGCGAAGATCTTTTGCTTATGGATAGGCTCGGACGCGAGAGAGATTGGACGTGCTTCTGAGAGATCGGGCGACGTCCGGGCAAGCTTATCGGCGAGGAGGTCGTGGCCTACTGGCGTTGCAGCGCTGTCGACGCCGGAGAAGAAGACGACGACGTTTTCCTCTCGCACGATTTTTAAAGCAGGCGAAACGGTATGTGGGTTGTGTTCGTTGGTGGGCTGGGCTAGTACTGGGCTTGGTGGACGTGGTGGTGATGGGCTGCTGCGGTGCTGCTCGGCCTGCCAGGTAAGTTTTCCCTCTCTTTTCTCTTTTAAATTTCTGTTTTGTTTTCTATTTTCTTGTTTGAATTCAATTTTGAATTCTATGTGAATTTATAGGTTCTTAAATATGTGAATCTTAATAGAACTTGATAGTGCTGCTTGCTGCATATTTGTTTTGTTCAAACAAGTATTTAATATTTGATTATATTGATGCTTTGGTGAAGTATAAATAAAGTAGATATGGGTTTAATGGTTTTTCTCAATTCTTTAAATTTGGAAATCAAACCTATTTTAAATGATTTGAAGTTTATAACTAGTGCATGGTAAACATGTCATTAAGTTTTGTTATTACTTAACAATATTGAGGGTTCCCATGTATTTTATATTATGGTTAGAGTTTTAAATTAAATGGTAATGAGAATGGGATGAATTCATCATTTTATGTGAAGGATTATTTCTTAGGGTTTAATATTTTATGTGAAGTGATTCCTATGTGAAAGGTTTAGGGTTTTGGTGATGCTTCACTAGTTGAACTAAATAGGCATGAGGCATGGCAGGGTTTAATTATATTCCAAGTTAATCCATGGGTTGGAATTCAAATGTAGTTTAGGGTTTAATTAGTGAGCACCAATGTGATACACAACTAAGATTAGGATATAAGCATAAGCTTGGTTATGTTTAATTGGCTAGCTAGGGTTACTCCTCCACTCAAGGCATGAGGATTGGTGCTGGGGTTAACTACTAGTGATATACTTATTATTTTATGTGATAGATGAGATCTAGTAATCATATGGTTTAACTTATCATCTAGGTCTACAAGATATGATCATGCATTAGACAAGATTCACTCATTCCTCACTAACCCCTCTTTAATATCCCTCTCATCACACTCATCCTAGATTCTTAGGGTTTATAATTAATATCAAGTTGTGATGATTATGGAATTGGTTTGCTAAGGTATTGTTATTGAAATAGGGTTCTCACTTCTAAGATCAAATATTGACTTGAACAACTAGGATTAGTACTTCTCTAATATTCTTGTATGAACATGGCTATGGTTAGTATTATAACTTCTCTCACTTCTCAATGTCTTGGAATATCCTAAGGTCCTACTCAAGAGATGATGATATGATCCTCTAAATAGATGGTTTGCCTAGGAATTCTACCTTGGTATTCTTTTGTAGCTTGTTCTTCAGGAAATCTGATAAACCTTCATCTTGTGGTATGCCTCCACCTCCTAGCTTCTTCATTTTGATCCTAGATAATTCCCATGGAGTGGCTCTATGTGTTTGTTACCATGTATCATGGTACTTGATGAGCAAATGGATGAAGGGTGTGGCTCTATTTATAGGCTTGGGCAAGCTCTAGTATCATGACACATAGGTGGTGACTCTTGTGTTGGTTAGATGACTAAGGTGCTTGGTTGTCATGCCCTCATCCATAGCAATCCTTTGAGCATGAGGTGGCAAAGCTTAGGATGCAAGTCATGTAGATATTTTCATTCCATGTGGCATGATCCTTATCCTCTCATATGATTTATTTTTGGATAGCCAAGTGGCATTTGCTACTAAATATCTTGTGGATGGTTTTATTATTGTGGATGAGTCATCATACCATATTTGATTTATATTATAATATTGGTCAACAGGTCAAGGTTGAAGTTATTCCTCAATTTTGAATAGTTGGGTTTGATTTCACCAAGGCATGATCATATAAGTTTCAAAATACTCATAGTTAGTTTTATTCAAATAGTTTGGACTATAATTCGTAATGTAAATGGATTTAGTTTTATGATATTCTATGTATTTAATAAGTTATGATTTAAATAAGAAAGTGTGGCTTTTAGGCACTTTAGACCCTGTGATTTACCTTATTTATTAATAAGTTTAGAAGTGAATTAAATTACACACAGAAGTAGTTGCTAACTTTGAAGTGTTACTAAGTTAGTGTTTGATTCTTAAAGAATGTGTTGTTGTAAGGAATGTCATGTTGAGATCCTTTATAAGATCTTATAGTTGACCCTTACCTAAGGTGTTGTTTGTGGTAAAACTAATTCCATTTGATCTAATCCATAGATCAAATCATCTCTACCCAAAATAAGGTTTTAGCAAAGATCACGAGTGAAGTTTATAGCGCTTGACTTGATGATCTACTTCAATTCCAGCAAGTCAAGTGAAACTTCAGTCATCGTGGTAAGTTTTATTTGAAGCGCGAAAATTCCCGGATTTTCTATGCATGAATGCAATGCACACTTTGGTGTTCTCTCATTTTATTGCCTCTAAACCTGGGATATTACAGCCTCTCCCCCTTAAACCGAACTTCGTCCCGAAGTTCGAACGCTCTCATGTTTCGGAATGTTGAAATGTCTTGAACAGATCACCATCCTTCAACTCCATGGTGATCACATTAGATATAATTGAATATATCCCTTGTCCAGATTCTTCCTGGAGTCTTCTGATGTCTGGCACTGATACTTTCTTCAATTCTATGATTTCTTCCAACACTCTAAGCTTATAGGCTTACTATCCAAAGATTCTTGGATTAAGACATCTTATGGTGTTAATGGACTTTACTAATGGCTGTGGTGACATCTTCCTATTTGGGTACTCAAAGCTTGGTTCTACCAGCTGTGGTGTAATATGGCACTATGGTGTACCAGCTGCGATGTCCAAACCTTAAATCTAAAAGATTTATTTAAGGTAGAGTATTGTTTTACCTTACTACCATAACGAAAGTAATGGTACTTGGTAAGGTATTTACAATAAGCATGGTCCTGGTGGTTTATTCCTACGAATGGATTAGACTCATTTAGTCCATCCAATCTTGGCTTCTAGTTTATACTAGTTATCTTCCTTTTTGTTTCTTTAGGTTCCATGAAAGGAATCTTTCTAATAATCATTACTTTTGGTATGGTCAAACTCCTTCGTATAGTATCTTCTTAGGCTTTGATTGTTCTCCGATATCTTCTTCCTCCAACTTCATCATATTAAACTTACTTGAGTTCTCTTGGTTTCGAGTAATCATAATTACCCACTCAAGTTAAGGTCTAACCTTACTTCCTCGAGATATGAACCTTGGCTTCTGGTCTGACAACCTCCTGAGAGTACTATTATATGGGTACTTCCCAACAACCTTATAAAAATAAGATCGGACTTCCTCTCAGATCAGACCTTTTCTTCGTCTATCATACTCCAAATCATATTTAAATACTTCTCCTTCAACCTTCCTCTCCCCCTTGGAGTTTACTAATGATCTTCAAACTTCCTTTCTTCTAATCATTAAACTCCAAGGTTAGGTAGTTGGTTTAAGTCTGGTTTATATTTCGTATCTTTCTAAAGTCTCATGAAGAATTCTTTGTGGTGTATCCACACAGTTGTGGGTATCCATTATGAATCCTCCGACTAAATATTTACCAACTACGAGATATCAGCTGTGAAATACTAGCTGCGGAATCCCCCTTTCTTTTAGGGTAAAGAAATGTTCAGGCTGTGGGCTATCTGGTACCAGCTACAGACTACCTAGTACCAGATGTGGCTTATTGGATATCAGTTGTGACTATGTTATGGTTTTAGGCAATATCTACCTACCAGCTGTGGCTACTTACATAGTTTTGGTTAATATACACCTCACTTTACATTCTTTCTCTTCATGATTATCCTATATCAGCTGCGGTCTCATTATACCAGCTACGACTTCACTTGTCTATTTTCCTTCTTCCAGGGTTTGTTTTGCAAGATAACCACTTGTGGATACTATGAAAATAGTATTTTAAGTGACTTCACTTGCATTCCCTTCTTCCATAAGGAATATGGCTCCTCTTCTACTGCTCCATATTCACTATTTTTCTCACTTCCATGGTACTTCCATGTTGAAGTACTCCTTGATTAAGGATAGAAGTGAGTTTCGATTGGTCCTTCCTTTGGAGTATTGTGGTTACTTCCCACAACTTTACTTCCTTCTTCTAGTGAACCTTCATCTTGACTTCAAAATCTACAGAATTCGTCACTTCCTCACACGAATACCTTTACCCTCTAGACCTATAACATCAAGTAAGAACTTGATATTGCAACATGCATTTGCATATCAAAGTCAAACTTCATGTATGGATCTAGTCAATCAATGAAAATCCAATAAAATCCAAGAAAATCCAGCTTTGTGCATACAATACACATCTTTATATGCCTGAATATAATAGTTGGGTAAGACATCCCTAAACATCAGGTTCAGATGTGTAGTATATAACACCACATCAGATAGGTTTAGGTCATGATACTTAGCATGAATACGTGAATTTCTACTATTTGTCTCAACATTTATCTCCATTGCACATTTGCAATGAGACAAACTTGAAACAAAATGGCTTGGGATAGTTGAAGTTAACCTAGTTTTCTTTGGAAGTACTAACAAAATAGTGATACCATATATATGTGCTATTGAGGACTACCTCCTATAATACAATTATTTCTAATATGTCTACTCTAAACACATGATTGTTTAGAATATACCACCTATAACTCTAGGATTTCTCTATGTGATATGCTCTAAATAAGCCTTCTTTAAATTAAGGACTATGATTCTAACATACTTGGTATAGTTTCCAGGATTTTAAGGCCTAAGCTTTCGAACTATTCCCTAAATCCTTACTCCTTATCATTCTTTTGTTATCGTCACTTATGATGTTCTACTCCATCATACCATGATTCTCAAGTGAATCATATATGAGTACCTAGTTTATTATTGAAAAGTAGACTCATGTAACTCTTATCACTCTTCCTTACCTCCTATGATTGACTCATCATAGGTACATACTACCTCATATTACTTATCTACATTACTTAACATCATTCATTTGGCATTTTAAATGACTTTTACTTAACCATAACTTGCACTTGGTATACTTCTTCCAATAGGATATCTTCCTTATGGTTGTATCCTCTCTTTGGACTACCATGTATTGTATACCAATTGTGGTCTACTACCACCCATTATCTTAAGCTTCAATGGTGTTCTAGTTACTTTGGAATGAAGCAAGATAACTAACTAACTTTACTTAAGAAATATAGATAAGAAAGATTGACTCAAGTGTGTCAGGATTATTCTCAAGTGAATACCCATCTCAAGTCAAAAGAATAATTGGTTTAGCATAGTTGGCTTAGCTAAAACACTTCCTATAGACACTACCAAACCTATAGGTCTCCTTTAAAGGGTTTTAATCCTAGGGTCAAAGCATTTGCTCTGATACCAGCTGTGATGACCCAGCGTACCACTGCATGGTGTAGTACACAAGTCGTTGACATAACACAAGTGAAACACCGTTCCACTCATATTACATCTCTCGAGTGGTACAACGAAACATATGCGAGTCCAAGGTATGTCTATAGAAGTACACACGAACAGTTTACATAAGATCCACACACCCTCCTACTTTACGGTGAGGTAAAACTTCAAATAAAGCTCCAGAAGAACGACTCGTAATCTATCTTATTGCTAGCTTAAGTTCAAGAGCTACTTGGCTTGCTATAGAAATCTAGCTACTTAGGTGCTAGGATTAGGGAAAGATTCCCTTCTATTGCTAGTCTAGGTTTCCATTATAACTGATGCAGGAGTTGACTCCATCGACTTCGTTGATTGGATTCTTCATCTTGTTGCAGTGGACTCCTTTGTCTTCGAGTTCCACGGTAGTTTCTCCTTCGGTGCATTGCTCTAAGAAGGGGGTTCAAACGAGATAGAATGAGTACGAGCGTACTCAGCAAGTTCATATTAGGAAATATGTGTATCATGCACTAGCTACAGCCATAGACCAGAAAGTCATAGGCCAATGCAAGTTTTCATAAACATTTCTTCAAAAGGTTTATTTTATTCCGAAAACTATGCCCGTCGGTCTTCACGGAGTTGACCGGAACTTCGTGGAGTTCCTTTCCTCGCCGCGTTCGCAGCTTCCTTCCCGGAACAGGGAGTGACGACCACAATTTAATACACTCGCGGAGGTGCGTTACTTTTCCCATGAGAGACCTTATCCTTGTTGCCAACCGGCCTTAAGTATCCGTCCACACTTCCTTGGTGTGAGGCCGGGTGTAAGATCCAAGCCCACACCGCCTTCTCCGCGATCGCAAACCCACCCTTTTGTCCACCCGCACACCTCCAGTAGACTTCCCCGATAATACGGCTTTACTCATGGTGTACTTTGGACAATCCTTCATAGATCGGAAGAGATTAACATCACCAATGGATGGGGATTTAAAAGGATTTCCCAACCTATTGCGGCAGTGCCTCCAACACCCCACCGTCTCTCCGATCCGTTGGCGTGCAGAAGGGAAAAGATACGGCTGGCTTCCCCAGAGCCATTATAGATCTCATGGTCAACGCGGTTTGTACGGCGCTAGAATCACCTGGACGGCATTGGTAATTAATCCTAGGGTGATATAACCCATTGCAATGGAACCTCCACCATATCAACACATACCATGGTTCCATTGCCCACCACATAGTCATATTCATAATTGTAAAATAATATTTGCTTTTCAATGCATGAGTGATAAGTATAGTACTTTGCATATAGTTTGATAAAAATAATCAAATGACATGAGCAAGCGATGAACTTGCCTTTCTTGACTGCAAGATTATGCGAGCAAAAGCTTCGATACGTGATAACTCCAAATGCTGAAATACCATCATCGTCCGGTAAGGACAATGTTTAAAGAACTGGCAAAGATGCTATAATGCATAGTATGAGATGCAATCGTCCCGAGCGTAACCTAACCTCGATGATTTAGGTTTGTATGAGTTGTAAAGATTTCTTTAGGGTTGGTTGCACTTTTAGAATGATTCTCAAACAAGGTTCTTATTAGGGTTTTGGTTACATTAGCATCATAATCAAGTGATATAAGACATCATAACAATCATACACATAAGAATAGTGGTGGAATAATATGTAAGGAACAGATTGTCAATTTTAAGTTCTACAGAACATGGTTGATGATTATTTATATTATACTTCAAAAGAATAACTTTTGAAGAACATGTTGTTTAAGTGATAATAAGTATTTCAAATAAGAACTATGGCTTCTATGGTTTGATTGATATTTGTACTTCAAAAGAATAACTTTTGAAGAACAGGTTAAAATAAGAATATGAACTACTATATATAGGTGCTATGGCTTTCTAGGGTTTACTATTGGATTCCTTTAGTTTCACTAATAGGAACTAGTTTGTTCTTAATTTGGATTGGGTTTCTATGTAGCAAGTATTGGTAAGGGTTATTACTATGGTTTCCTATATACATCATATCAAAGGATGGTTGTTTAAGATGGTTCTATAAATTAGCTATTAGGGTTTACTATGGTTTTACAACTATTTAACTAAGTAATCTCTAATGGTTGCCCAAGCTAAGTGGTTTATCATTTCCTAAGTAGGGTTGAGTGGAATGGGAGCATGTGTTGTGAATTATTACACAAGGTTGATACTAGGGTTTATCATCATGGTTTAACTAGGGTTTGATGGTTGAGGTTAATCCTAATGGTGTGGTATATAGGATTGGTGATCAATGGTGCTAATATGTGGTAGCAAGCTAGGGTTTATACCTAGTGTGATATATAGATTTTAATTAAGAATAGGAACATGAAATGATAATCTCATGTGACTTGGTTTATGCTAATGGATCATAAGCATGCATTCAATTGTTGCTCGATTAGGGTGCTATATGTCAAGTAAACCTCACATGATCATATGTGACACATATTTAGGGTTTTAGAGTTAGTTCTAAGGTGGAATGATCACATGAAATAATGGGATCCAGGTCTTACTTAATTTGAAACTAGGGTTTCTAAATTGTGGTACAACTCCTAAAATGATGAGTAATAATAGAGTTGTGGTTACTAATTACTTTGAATCAAAATTAGAAATGGTTTGACCTTTTATTAATTTTCACAAGATTTAATAATTAGAGCAACTTCTATTTAGGTTTTATTAAGAATCGGGGTTTAATAATTGTTATTAGGTTTAAAATAATTAACTTGTTAACTAAAGATGTTTAAGTAAATAAGTTTTGTATTTACCAAAATAATATTGGCTTATAATAGTTTCTTGAGTTATTACTTATTTAAAGAAAATAGAAAATAGTAATTTGCAAATTAGGGTTTATGAATTATCATTAATGAAACATGATCATGATACTAATCTTAATATTTTATTTAGTTACTGAATAGTTAAAACTTAAATTTGAAACTTCACTAATTATTGAATTCAAATTGTATGTTAAATAATTGAAATGACATAATTAATAAGGTTTAAAAATAAATGGATTTTTTATTTTGACACACATTTTTGTTTTATATTTTATTTGAATAGGGTTTATTTTTGTGAGCATTTTGATATATTATTCATAATTTTCTGAGTTGAAATGAATTTTATACAATTTTGCAAAGTTTCAGTGATTTTCTGGAATTTGAAATAACTTGAAAACACTAGACATACCGATTCATTTCTACCCGCAGAGATCGACCGAGTGGGTCCATTGATCGGGTCGGCTGCCACGATGGCAACGACTAGTCAACCGATGCTCGGGGCCCCACCGCCACGCTGGCATTGCCGGCGGTTAAACGCCGGCGACCAACTCATGGCGGCGCTACGCTACGGTGGCCCCCTAGGACGCGCGACTAGGGTGTTCTCGCTCTCCTCGACTCAGCCGGAGTAGATGGTGGGGTTGGTTTGGCGAGGGATCACCGGAGCTACGCCGGCGACCATGTCCCGCGGTGGTTTACTCCGGCGAGCACACGAACTACGGCTATGGTTGATGCCAGGAAGCAATAGAGGGGTCCGAAGATGCGCAAGCTCACCCCGGTGCCTCCCGGTGTAGACGCCGATGCCGATTGGAGACGAGCATCGAGCTCAACTTCGCCGATTCCGGCGATGTGCCGTGGGAGAAGATCTTGAAATTGGCCGCACTCGGACCTCCCCGGATGCTCGGCTTGGCCTCGTAGAACGACGACGTCGAGGCGCACCTCCTCGACCTCACGGCAAGCTCCGGGGTGGCCTCAATCGTTGGCTTCGTGCTCGACGCCGGCAAGCGACCGAGGAAGAAATCGAGGGCTAGAGAGATGCCGAGGGAAAATGGATGGTTGGATGAGATCAAGGGGTGCTCGGCGATGCTTTCCCCCTATTTATAGACCGAGGGGAGCACGGAGGCTGCGACACGACGATGATAATGGCCGAGAGGTGGCGGTCTCCGGAGAGTTCATCCGGGCGAAGATCTTTTGCTTATGGATAGGCTCGGACGCGAGAGAGATTGGACGTGCTTCTGAGAGATCGGGCGACGTCCGGGCAAGCTTATCGGCGAGGAGGTCGTGGCCTACTGGCGTTGCAGCGCTGTCGACGCCGGAGAAGAAGACGACGACGTTTTCCTCTCGCACGATTTTTAAAGCAGGCGAAACGGTATGTGGGTTGTGTTCGTTGGTGGGCTGGGCTAGTACTCGGGCTTGGTGGACGTGGTGGTGATGGGCTGTCTGCGGTCTCTGCTCGGCCTGCCAGGTAAGTTTTCCCTCTCTTTTCTCTTTTAAATTTCTGTTTTGTTTTCTATTTTCTTGTTTGAATTCAATTTTGAATTCTATGTGAATTTATAGGTTCTTAAATATGTGAATCTTAATAGAACTTGATAGTGCTGCTTGCTGCATATTTGTTTTGTTCAAACAAGTATTTAATATTTGATTATATTGATGCTTTGGTGAAGTATAAATAAAGTAGATATGGGTTTAATGGTTTTTCTCAATTCTTTAAATTTGGAAATCAAACCTATTTTAAATGATTTGAAGTTTATAACTAGTGCATGGTAAACATGTCATTAAGTTTTGTTATTACTTAACAATATTGAGGGTTCCCATGTATTTTATATTATGGTTAGAGTTTTAAATTAAATGGTAATGAGAATGGGATGAATTCATCATTTTATGTGAAGGATTATTTCTTAGGGTTTAATATTTTATGTGAAGTGATTCCTATGTGAAAGGTTTAGGGTTTTGGTGATGCTTCACTAGTTGAACTAAATAGGCATGAGGCATGGCAGGGTTTAATTATATTCCAAGTTAATCCATGGGTTGGAATTCAAATGTAGTTTAGGGTTTAATTAGTGAGCACCAATGTGATACACAACTAAGATTAGGATATAAGCATAAGCTTGGTTATGTTTAATTGGCTAGCTAGGGTTACTCCTCCACTCAAGGCATGAGGATTGGTCCGGGGTTAACTACTAGTGATATACTTATTATTTTATGTGATAGATGAGATCTAGTAATCATATGGTTTAACTTATCATCTAGGTCTACAAGATATGATCATGCATTAGACAAGATTCACTCATTCCTCACTAACCCCTCTTTAATATCCCTCTCATCACACTCATCCTAGATTCTTAGGGTTTATAATTAATATCAAGTTGTGATGATTATGGAATTGGTTTGCTAAGGTATTGTTATTGAAATAGGGTTCTCACTTCTAAGATCAAATATTGACTTGAACAACTAGGATTAGTACTTCTCTAATATTCTTGTATGAACATGGCTATGGTTAGTATTATAACTTCTCTCACTTCTCAATGTCTTGGAATATCCTAAGGTCCTACTCAAGAGATGATGATATGATCCTCTAAATAGATGGTTTGCCTAGGAATTCTACCTTGGTATTCTTTTGTAGCTTGTTCTTCAGAAATCTGATAAACCTTCATCTTGTGGTATGCCTCCACCTCCTAGCTTCTTCATTTTGATCCTAGATAATTCCCATGGAGTGGCTCTATGTGTTTGTTACCATGTATCATGGTACTTGATGAGCAAATGGATGAAGGGTGTGGCTCTATTTATAGGCTTGGGCAAGCTCTAGTATCATGACACATAGGTGGTGACTCTTGTGTTGGTTAGATGACTAAGGTGCTTGGTTGTCATGCCCTCATCCATAGCAATCCTTTGAGCATGAGGTGGCAAAGCTTAGGATGCAAGTCATGTAGATATTTTCATTCCATGTGGCATGATCCTTATCCTCTCATATGATTTATTTTTGGATAGCCAAGTGGCATTTGCTACTAAATATCTTGTGGATGGTTTTATTATTGTGGATGAGTCATCATACCATATTTGATTTATATTATAATATTGGTCAACAGGTCAAGGTTGAAGTTATTCCTCAATTTTGAATAGTTGGGTTTGATTTCACCAAGGCATGATCATATAAGTTTCAAAATACTCATAGTTAGTTTTATTCAAATAGTTTGGACTATAATTCGTAATGTAAATGGATTTAGTTTTATGATATTCTATGTATTTAATAAGTTATGATTTAAATAAGAAAGTGTGGCTTTTAGGCACTTTAGACCCTGTGATTTACCTTATTTATTAATAAGTTTAGAAGTGAATTAAATTACACACAGAAGTAGTTGCTAACTTTGAAGTGTTACTAAGTTAGTGTTTGATTCTTAAAGAATGTGTTGTTGTAAGGAATGTCATGTTGAGATCCTTTATAAGATCTTATAGTTGACCCTTACCTAAGGTGTTGTTTGTGGTAAAACTAATTCCATTTGATCTAATCCATAGATCAAATCATCTCTACCCAAAATAAGGTTTTAGCAAAGATCACGATGAAGTTTATAGCGCTTGACTTGATGATCTACTTCAATTCCAGCAAGTCAAGTGAAACTTCGATTCATCGTGGTAAGTTTTATTTGAAGCGCGAAAATTCCCCGGATTTTCTATGCATGAATGCAATGCACACTTTGGTGTTCTCTCATTTTATTGCCTCTAAACCTGGGATATTACAATAACTAGGCCCACACACAAACCAAAGCACTTAAAGAAATACACCCACACACAAAGCAAAGCACTTAAAAACTACACTCATGCACAAACCAAAACACTTAAATAACTAAACCCACACACGAACAAAGCACTTAACACTGGGTCGACACATGACCCGGTAGACACACGGACTCAACACACACATACTAATCAGTTGTCGAAATCTTCGTCCTCGCTAGGGGTGTCCTCTAAAGCGGTACTTGAGAGGTTCCACAACCATCGTTCATCATCTTCCCCCCATGTCGACGCCTCTCCTTTGGCGTACTCCGCTTCATATTCGGCCCTCCTCTGCCGCTTTCCCGCCCTCCTCCCTCTCCTGTACGTCTGCTTCTCCTTCCAAAATGCGCGCATGGCCGCGACGTCTCCGGGATGGTCTCTACACCACTGTGTCATGAACTGCTCGTCCGCCTCGGTAGTATCAATCCGCCGCTGGCCATCTCTGAACCGCCGCGCTTCACCCTCTGAGCGAAGTAGCGGCTCAGTAGAGAGACTCTGGGCTTCCGCCAGAGACCTGACCTCCGGGAAGTTCAATTCGTGGCGCGACCGGCCAAACCTCCAAGACGCAACGTCGTATACGCGGGCAGCAGCCTCCTTCGTGTAGAAGGTGCCGAGCCACACACGCACACCACCGGCGGTGATTTCAGCCGCGAAATGGCCCACAGCCCGCTGGCGAACGACGGTGAAGCCCGTGTTGCTATGGCGACGAGGAGCCATCTCAACGGCAGCTGAGCTCAGAGGATTCTGTGGTGCTTTTGGATGAGAGAGTTGATGAGGAGAGAAATGTTGCTGGTGATGTTAGTGGAGAAGACATGGCTATATATAGGCCGACGAGGGCTGAAACGGCGGGAGTACATGGCTGGAGAGAATGGGCGCGAGAAGAATGACGGGAAAAAAGGGCGGGAGAGAAGGAGCGGGGGAAAATGGCGGGAATGGTTGGAGGGAAAAATTGAAGGGAAGGTGTGCCGACGGCTTGGCCGTCGGCCCACATAGTGGGAAGCTGTGCTGACGGCCTGGCCGTCGGCATAGATAGACGCTGTTTGCCACCCGCTGACGCCGTTGTCGGTGGCTGTCGGTGGCCCTACCACCTGCTTATGTGCCGACGGCTAGGAGACGTGCCGTCGGCACAGACGTGGCCTGTGCCGACGGCTAGACGGTGCCGACGGCGACCGTCGGCCCTGGTGGTGTTGTGCCGACGGCCAAGCTGTGCCGACGGCCACTTTCCTGGCCTGACGGCATGGGCTTCTATGCCGACGGCGGCCGTCGGCCCAGGTTCTGGCCGTCGGCACCTTGGCGGGTTCCCGTAGTGCCTCTTATTTCATCGGGGTCAAGAGGGAACTTAGAATAATTAAGGATGTCTATTATCATCATCCGGAACAACCCACTAATGATTCGCAAACATATGGACCCTTATACTATAACATATCTCCCTAGCTGTCACTGTCGTGGTCGTAGCTAGCAACAAGTATTTTTAAATCCAAGCTGAGCTTATATTCCGAAACACCGAATGTTTAGGTGTAAATTTTGTCATTGCAAGTTTGGTGTTACCTAAACCGGTTCTACCTGTCTTCCTATTGAGAACTGATGGATCATGGTCCATCTCTGCAGGGCAATGACGATTACAATTACCTTTACACGCATCTCGATTAGATTATACACGTGGTAGGTCGTATGGAGGACAACCATTCCATTCGAACTGCAAATTTTTGTTTACTGACATTTCTTCGTGGGCTAGCCCAGTAAGAACCATAAAGCACGTCCAAAGACATACTCGCTACAAACAACTGGTCGATCATTTTAAAGGGGCTAGACTCAGAGTGCTGCATGAGATAATGCGACCATGGAGATCTTGCGCGTGATGATGTTAGAAATATAATATATATGTACCCGTATAGGGAATGGTATAGTTTTTTTTTAGATAAAAGGGAGTCATCCCCGATTTCATTGAGGAAACCAGTTTTTTCTACAGAGTAACATCCATACCACCAGACACAACACAAACACTTTACTTAAGGTATATTACAGACCATACGAACTGAAAAGATCCTAGTTCTTGACAGCAAAGAAGAGGATGGTAGGAGGAGAAAAAAACATACAAAAGCTGGAGAAGATCAAGCCAGGGAAGGGAGGGGGAAGAAAACATTGCTGCTATCCCTCAAACCCCAACTATCCCATAGCCAATTTCGCTCATGCTTCTTGCAAGCTTCTCTTCGTCTTCCTTCTCTTCATTTTTATTTTCCTACATCGTCAACCTTGGCGTCCAGGAGATCTAACTTTTTCTTGATCCAAACACTTCCTTTGCTACTCTTTCCAGCACTTTTGCACAGAACACCAACCTGCTCCTAGCGTCCTCCTTCACCTGCAAACAACTCCAAAAATTAATATAAAAACAAATTTTCAAAATAACAACATAAGGTTCATCAAGCCACTTTCTGTCAAAACATGCCAAATTCCTTGTTTTCCAGATACTCCAAACAACGGCAGCAATCCCCATTGCAAGTATCTCTTTTCTCTTCCCCCCAAAACCTTTCAACCAGTTGGAGATGCAGTGGTCAGCAGTTTCAAATTGGAATTTCAAACCAAAGGTGCAGCTGACCACATTCCAAATGTATCTAGCTAGGGGACATTTGAAGAAAAGATGGCTTATAGTTTCATTGCATCCACAAAATAGATATTTTTCCTCACATTTGCTCCCCCACCTTTGCAGCAAGACATCTCTTGTAAGAATGCTTTCTTTTAGCATTAACCACAAGAAAGTATTAACTCTAAGAGGTATCTTAATTTTCCACATAAATTTGTAAGGAACCACTTCATTACATTGCATTTCCAGATATAGAGATTTAACTAAAAATTCCCCTGTGTTAGTCAATTTCCAGACCAACCTATCAGGTTCATTATTCAGTGTAACCCTTTCTAGCAGTTTTTTCAAATTAAGCCAATGCTCTCTGAGTTCTCCCACCATTGCTCTTCTAAATCTAAGCATCTCTACACCTACATCAAAAACTTCCTTAACTGTCACATTCCTATTTCATAGATACCAAAAATAATCTTGGGAAGGCTTTGGACAGACAGGAGGACCCTATCCATTGGTCTTCCCAGAAACTTGTTTTTGATCCATCCCCAATTTTAATTTTGCAATGCTGCCAGAAGGATTTCTTGATCTCCATTAACCCCAGCCAGAAATGTGAGTCTCCATTTTTGGTGAGTGCCTGGCAGAGAGTTTGCTTCTGAAGATACTTTCTCCTAAGGATTGTTTGCCAAATACCATCTTCATTAAAGAGCTTCCATAACCATTTAGCTAATAAGGCAATATTCATTTTCTCCAAGTCTAACACTCCTAAACCACCTTGATCTTTTGGCATACATACTGTCTGCGAGTTTACCAAGTGATATTTCCTTTTACCCTCAATCTCATCCCACAAGAAATTATTCCTAATCCTATCCAATTTTTCTCTCACACCAATTGGCATCCTATAGAAGGAGAGCATATAGAGAGGGACGCTGGTCAGAGATGAGTTCATCAGGGTAACTCTTCCTCCCATCACCAACATTTTCCCTTGCCAAGGCCCTAATTTATTTCTCATTTTTCCTTTAGTAGAGTCCCAATCAGAATTCTTCAATCTCTTTTTGCTTATTGGCACTCCCAGGTACTTCATTGGTAGTAAACCAGATTTACAAGTGAAAATTCTTTCAAAATATTTTTCTCTATCTGAGGCCCTCCCCAGACAGTAAATATCACTTTTTGAAAATTAATTTTCAATCCTGACATCTGTTCAAAAAGAAAGAGGATTACTTTCAAGTTTCTAGCTTGGTCAAGATTATCTTCTAGAAGTAGCATGGTGTCATCTGCATATTGTAGAATAGACACACCCCCCCTCCACAAGGTCTGTACCTAGCCCAGTCAGCAAACCCTCCTCTTGAGCTCTTTTAACAGGAACAACAATGATATCTACACAAGGTCAAAAAGAATGGGTGATAGTGGGTCCCCCTGTCTTACTCCCTGGTATGTGGATAAGTAGGCCCCAATCTCACCATTAACATTAACTCCTACCTTACCACTGGTTACTGTCTTCATTATCAAGTCAATCCATTTGGATGGAAATCCTTTTGCTTCCATTGATTGATGAGGGAATGGCCATTTAACTTGGTCAAAGGCTTTTTCAAAGTCAATCTTGAAAAGCACACCAGACTTTTTATTTTTATGTGTGTCATTTAAAATATCATGCAAAATATTAACCCCCTCCATAATATACCTCCCCTTGATAAAGGCAATTTGGTTCAAAAGCACCACCTTCCAAATTACACTGAATGAGTCTATTAACTAAGACTATTGTTATGATTTTGAAGGATACATTAAATAGGCATATGGGCCTATACTTTTGAATCCTATACGCATCTGTCCCTTTGGGAACTAAAGTGATAACCCCATAATTCAATCTTGGCAATATCTAATTCTCCTTTTTGGAAATCATCAAGCGAGACCAAATAGATCATGCTTCACTAATTCCCAATTTTACGGTAGAATTCGCATTAAATCCATCTAGTCCAGCTGCTTTATTAGCTGCCATTTCAAACACAACCGTTTTAAGCTCCTCCATTGTAAATTCTTTCATTAAAAGCTCACTAATCCTCATCATTAAGTTTTCTCCATATCTACTATCACTAAATCTGAATATTATTTAAATCTGGATTACCAAAGAGTTTTTTTGTAGAAGTTAGTGATATATCTCTTGAGATTATCCTAACCCTCTACCAAACCCTTCATCCTGATTTAAGTTTGATAATCAGAGTTTTCCTTCTTCTTCCATTTGCTTTTGAGTGGTAATACCTAGTATTATTGTCTCCTTCTAGGACTTCCTTTTGCTTTGCTCTCTGGATCCACTTGATCTCCTCTTCTTTGATGATGTTTTTTATTTGGTTCTGCAACACTTTCTTCATCTCCATTTCTGATTGTGTTAGTCCATATAACTCTCCTTGTTTATCAATTTCATCAAACTACACTGCTAAAGCTCCTCTCTTCCTCTTATATTCTCCCTCAATATTCAGATTCCAACCTTTTAAGGTTTTCCTAAGACATTCAAATCTTTTTTGCCAAATATCAATGTTTTTGTCTCCTAGCTATTTTCTGACCCGCACTCTTTTTATTATTTCTTGGAGGTCAGGTCTCAAGAACCAGCAATTTTCAAATCTAAAAATAGGCTGTGTCTTGGGCTTGACCCCTGATTTGATCAAAATAGGAGTGTGGTCAGAAAGTTCACTTGGGAGAGTTGTTGCACACACCAATGGGAATTTTTCCTCCCATGATGGAGAAACAAGGACTCTATCCAAAAGCTCATAGGTGGGATCATCATGATTGTTACACCAGGTGAATTTTCTAGCTGAAAGTTTTATTTCCATCAAACCACCCTGCTCAATTACAGCATTGAACAGAGGGCTCCATCTGTTATATCCTCCTGGTTTATTTTTCTCACTATATTTACTTGTCATATTAAAATATCCAGTAATCAAAATAGGGTATACTGAGCTTCTAATGACATTTACCAATTCCACTAGGAAGTTGGCTTTGCCATCTTGTTGTGCATCACCATATACCATCACTAAATTCCATGTAAAGTTGTCTAACTTTCTTGCTATAAGAAATCTAACAAAATAAACCCCTTTTTGTTTGTCCACCACATCATAGGTCTCTTTATTTACTCCCAACAAGATTCCACCAGACCTCCCCCTTGAAGGGATACCATCCCAGTGGAACTCAAATCCTCCACTAATATCCTTAAGAAATTTAGTTGGATATTCTTGCCTCACTGTTTCCTGTATGCCAACAAAGTCAAGTTTGTGATCTCTTATGTTTTGTCTAATATAACTCTTCTTGCTCTCTTCCGCAGTACCTCTACTATTCCAAGTAAGGCCACTAATCATTTAAAACTTTCTTTTTTCCTCCTCCTACACATCATCCTAGTTTTGATGGGGGTTTTGCAGTGGAACTCCACAGGAGCCACATCCCCCTCCATCCCCTGTGTCTTTTTACTTGTACAGGGTTTTACTAAATTATCGATCGGGACTGCACAATCTTCTTTGCCCTTTTTTAGAATATCTAGCAGAACTTGGTCAACAACATCCGGTCTGGTTGACCATGTCTACTCGGGTATTCTTCCTTTCCGAGATCCTCTCTGCTTAAAAAAATATTAACTCTAGCCTGTTCTTGTTCTCTTATCAAAACTAAATTTGTCACTATCATATCTGAAGTGGTGCCAAGATCAATCCCAACCTTGCTAGCAATATCCAAAATACCATAATCAGAAGTGTTAGCAAGAGTGGGGTGTAGGATAACGTTGCATAGAAAACAAAAAATTTCCTACCGCGAACACGCAATCCAAGCCAAGATGCAATCTAGAAGACGGTAGCAACGAGGGGGTATCGAGTCTCACCCTTGAAGAGATTCCAAAGCCTACAAGATGAGGCTCTTGTTGCTTCGGTAGACGTTCACTTGCCGCTTGCAAAAGCGCGTAGAAGATCTTGATCACGATCGGTTCCGGCGCCACGAACGGGCAGCACCTCCGTACTCGGTCACACGTTCGGTTGTTGATGAAGACGACGTCCACCTCCCGTTCCAGCGGGCAGCGGAAGTAGTAGCTCCTCTTGAATCCGACAGCACGACGGCGTGGTGTCGGTGGCGGTGTAGAACTCCGACGGAGCTTCGCTAAAGCACGCGGGAGCTATGGAGGAGAGGGGGGCGGCTAGGGTTTGGGAGGGGGTGGCCGGCCACTCAAGGGGGCGGCCAGGTTGTGGTCTTGGGGTGGCCGGCCCCCTCCCTTGGCCCCTCATTATATAGGTGGATCCCCAAGAGTTGGTCTCCAAGTCTTCGAATAAGACCCGAACCAAAAACCTTCCATAAAGAGGGGAAACCTAGCCAAGCTAGTACTCCCACCAAAGGTGGGAGTTCCACCTCCCATATGGGGGGGGGGGTGGCCGCCCCCTAAGGGGAGTCCACTTGGGACTCCTCCCCCACTAGGGTTGGCCGGCCATGGAGGTGGAGTCCCATGTGGACTCCACCTTCCTTGGTGGTTTCTTCCGGACTTTTCTAGAACCTTCTAGAACCTTCCATAGAACCTTCCGCGACATTTTAATTCACATAAAATGACATCCTATATATGAATCTTATTCTCCGGACCATTCCGGAACTCCTCGTGATGTCCGGGATCTCATACGGGACTCCGAACAAATATTCGAACTCCATTCCATATTCAAGTACTACCATTTCAACATCCAACTTTAAGTGTGTCACCCTACGGTTCGTGAACTATGCGGACATGGTTGAGTGCTCACTCAGACCAATAACCAATAGCGGGATCCGGAGATCCATAATGACTCCCACATATTCAACGATGACTTTAGTGATCGAATGAACCATTCACATACAATACTAATTCCCTTTGTCACGCGATATTTTACTTGTCCGAGGTTTGATCTTCGGTATCACTCCATACCTTGTTCAACCTCGTCTCCTGACAAGTACTCTTTACTCGTACCGTGGTATGTGGTCTCTTATGAACTTATTCATATGCTTGCAAGACATTAGACGACATTCCACCGAGAGGGCCCGGAGTATATCTATCCGTCATCGGGATGGACAAATCCCACTCGTTGATCCATATGCCTCAACTCATACTTTCCGGATACTTAATCCCACCTTTATAGCCACCCATTTACGCAGTGGTGTTTGGTGTAATCAAAGTACCTTTCCGGTATAAGTGATTTATATGATCTCATGGTCATAAGGACTAGGTAACTATGTATCGAAAGCTTATAGCAAATAACTTAATGACGAGATCTTATGCTACGCTTAATATGGGTGTATCCATTACATCATTCATATAATGATATAACCTTGTTATTAATAACATCCAATGTTCATGATTATGAAACTAATCATCCATTAATCAACAAGCTAGTTTAAGAGGCATACTAGGGACTCCTTTGTTGTCTACATATCACACATGTACTAATGTTTCGGTTAATACAATTATAGCATGATGTATAAACATTTATCATAAACATAAAGATATAAATAATAACCACTTTATTATTGCCTCTAGGGCATATCTCCGTCAGTCTCCCACTTGCACTAGAGTCAATAATCTAGATTACATTGTAATATACCTAACACCCATGGCATTCTGGTGTTGGTCATGCTTTGCCCTAGGGAGAGCTTTAGTCAACGGATCTGCTACATTCAGATCAGTGTGTACTTTGCAAATCTTTACTTCTCCATCTTCAATGTACTCGCGAATCGATTGGTAACGCAGCTTGATATGCTTCAGCCTCTTGTGTGACCTTGGTTCTTGTGCATTGGCGATGGCACCCATGTTGTCACAGTAGATGACTAGTGGGTCCAATGCACTAGGAACCACACCGAGCTCTACAATGAACCTCTTCATCCATACCGCTTCCGATGAAGCCTCTGAAGCCGCTATGTACTCCGATTCTGTTGAAGACTTCGCCACCGTGCACTGCTTCGAGCTTGTCCAGCTTACTGCAGCACCATTCAATATAAATACGTACCCAGACTGTGACTTAGAGTCATCAGGATCAGTGTTCCAACTTGCATCGGTGTAACTTGTTACAACGAGCTCTTGGTCACCTCCATAACAAAGAAACATATCCTTAGTTCTTTTCAAGTACTTCAGGATATTCTTGACCGCTGTCCAGTGCTCCATTCCTGGATCACTTTGATCTCTGCTAGTTAAACTAACAGCATGCGCTATATCCGGTCTTGTACATAGCATGGCATACATAATAGAGCCTCTTGCCGAAGCATAGGGGATCCGATTCATCCTTTCTCTTTCTTCGCGTAGCCGGTCCTTGAGTCTTACTCAAGACCTTGCCTCAGTAACATAGGTAAAAACCCTTTCTTACTTTCGTCCATTCTAAACTTCTTTAGAATCTTGTCCAGTGTATGTACTCTGTGATAGCCCTATTAGGCGTCTTGATCTATCTCTATAAATCTTGATGCCTAATATATACGATGCTTCACCAAGATCTTTCATTGAAAAACTGTTATTCAAATAACCTTTTACACTCGCTTAATAGTTCTATATCATTCCCAATCAATAATATGTCATCTACATATAATATCGGGAATGGTACGAGCTCCCACTCACTTTCTTGTAAATACGAGGCCTCTCCATGACATCGTATAAACCCGAAGTCTTTGATCACTTTATCAAAGCGTCGGTTCCAACTTCTTGATGCTTGCTTCAGTCCATAGATTGAACGCTGAAGTTTGCATACTTTGTCGGCATTTTTAGGATCGACAAAACCTTTGGGTTGTACCATATACAACTCTTCCTCAATGTCTCCATTAAGGAACGCCGTTTTGACATCCATACGCCAAATCTCATAATCGAAAAATGCAGCTATTGCTAACAAAATCCTCACAGATTTTAGCTTCGCTACGGGTGAGAAAGTCTCATCGTAGTCAACTCCTTGAATTTGTCGGAAACCCTTTGCGACAAGCCGAGCTTTATAGACGGTAATATTACCATCGACATCTGTTTTTCTCTTGAAGATCCATTTATTCTCGATGACCTTTCGGCTATCAGGTAAGTCTACCAAAGTCCATACTTTGTTATCATACATGGATCCCATTTCGGATTTCATGGCTTCTTGCCATTTGTTGGAATATGGGCTCATCATCGCTTATTCATACGTCGCAGGGTCCTCATCATTGTTATCCACAATCATGACATTTAGACAAGGATCATACCAATCAGGAGTGGCACGTTCCCTTGTCGATCTGCGAGGTTCGATAGTTTCCTCGTTCGAAGTTTCATGATCATTATCATTAGCTTCCTCTCGTTGCCGGTGTAGGCGGTACAGGTACAACTTCCGGTATTGCGCTACTCGATCAACGAGTATAGATTCATCAATCTCATCGAGTTCTACTTTTCTTCCAAGTCACTTCTTTAGTGAGAAATTCTTTCTCAAGAAAGGTTCCGTTCTTAGCAACAAAGATTTTGCCTTCGGATCTGTGATAGAAAGTGTACCCTATAGTTTCCTTAGGGTATCCTATGAAGATGCATTTCTCCGCTTTGGGTTCTAGCTTGTCCGGTTGTAACTTTTTTACATAGGCTTCGCAGCCCCAAACTTTAAGGAACGACAGCTTAGGTTTCTTATTAAACCATAATTCATACGGTGTCGTTTCTACGGATTTTGATGGTGCTCTATTTAAAGTGAATGCGGCTGTCTCTAATGCATAACTCCAAAATGATAACGGCAAATCGAGTAAGAGACATCATAGAACGAACCATATCTAAGAGAGTTCGATTACGGCGTTCGGACACACCGTTTCGTTGTGGTGTTCCCGGTGGTGTCAATTGTGAAAGTATTCCGCATTTCTTTAAATGCATGCCAAACTCATAACTCGGATATTCACCTCCACGATCAGATCGTAGAAATTTGATCTTCTTGTTACGTTGATTTTCTACTTCACTTTGGAATTCCTTAAACTTCTCGAAAGTTTCGGATTTATGTTTCATGAAATAGATATACCCATATCTACTCGGATCATCTGTGAAGGTTAGAACATAACGATAACCACCGCGCGATGCTACACTCATTGGTCCGCACACATCGGTATGTATGATTTCTAATAAGTCGGTAGCTCGCTCCATCATACCGGAAAATGGAGTCTTAGTCATTTTTCCCATTAGACATGCTTCGCATCTATCAAGTGACTCAAAGTCAAGTGATTCAAGTAATCCATCGGTATGGAGTTTCTTCATGCGTTTCACTCCAATATGACCAAGACGACGAGTGCCACATATAAGTAGAATTATCATTCAATTTAATTCGCTTAGCATCAATGTTATGTATATGCGTATCACTACTATCGAGATCTAACGAAATAAGCCATTCTTTTGTGGTGCTCGACCATAAAAGATATTATTCATAAAAATAGAACAACCATTATTCTCGAGACTTGAATGAATAACCGTCTTGCATTAAACAAGATCCGGATATAATGTTCATGCTCAACGCAGGTACATAATAACAATTATTTAGGCTTAAAACTAATCCCGAAGGTAGATGTAGAGGAAGTGTTCCGACCGCGATCACATTGACCTTGGATCCGTTTCCAACGCGCATCGTCACTTCATCTTTCAGCGAGTTGTCGTTTATTCTTTAGTTCCTGTTTCGAGTTACAAATATGAGCAACCGAACCAAGTATCAAATACCCAGGTACTAGAATGAGAACCAGTGAAATGAACATCTATAACATGTATATCGGATATACCTTCTTTCTTCTTCTTGACAAGGCCGCTCTTCGGATCAGCCGGATACTTGGAGCAATTACGCTTCCAGGTGTCCCTTCTCCTTGCGATAATAGCACTCAGCATTAGGCTTAGGGCCGTTCTTAGGTTTCATAGGAGGCGTGGCAGCTTTCTTGCCACCCTTCTTGAATTTTCCCTTAGACTTGCCCCTGTTTCTTGAAACTAGTGGTCTTGTTGACCATCAACATTTGGTGCTCTTTCTTGATCTCAATCTCAGCGAGCTTTTAGCATGCCAAAGAGTTCGGGTAACTCCTTGTTCATGTTCTGCATATTGTAGTTCATCACAAAGTTCTTGTAACTTGGTGGCGGTGATTGAAGGACACGATTAATCCCCGATCCGTTAGGAATCACTATTCCCAAGTCACTGAGTTTCTTCGCATGCCCGGTCATGGCGAGCATGTGCTCACTAATGGAGCTGCCTTCTTCCATCATACAGCTGAAGAAATGTTTCGATGCTTCATAGCATTCCACGGCCGCATGAGACTCAAAAATAGCTTTCAGCTCATTCATCAACTCATGAGGATCGTGGTGCTCAAAACGTTTTTGAAGATCGGATTCCAGACTGCACAGGATGGCACACTGAACTTGAGAGTACCGAGTTTTCCGAGTCTCGTAAACAACTTTTACTTCATCGGTTTCAGTTTCTGCGGGAGGGTAACCTAGCGGTGCATCAAGCACATATTGCGGATTTCCGCCGAGAGGAAGATCCTCACATGACGGAACCGGTCGGTGAAGTTGCTACCGTTGCTCTTAAGCTTTTCTTTCTCTAGGAAGCTGGTTAAAATTGATTGGGGACGCCATCTCTACAACATATATTTGCAATAGTTTAGACTAAGTTTATGACAAATTGAGTTCAAATTTTAATTCAACATAATTAAAAACTAGGTGAACTCCCACTCAAACAATATCCCTCGCATTGTCTTAGTGATCACACGAACCAAATCTACCGCACCTAAACCCGATCATCACGAGAAAAGGTGTGATTTCAATGGCGAACACTCAAAATGTTCATCATATCAATTATATGATTCATGCTCTACCTTTCGGTATCACGTGTTCCGAGACCATGTCTGTACATGCTAGGCTCGTCAAGGCCACCTTAGTATCCGCATGTGCAAAACTGGCTTGCACCCGTTGTATGTACTTATTGAATCTATCACACCCGATCATCACGAGATGCTTCGAAACGACAAGACTTGATAACGGTGCTACTAAGGATGAACACTTTATTATCTTGAGATTTTAGTGAGGGATCATCTTATAATGCTACCGTCGCGATCTAAGCAAAATAAGATGTATAAAAGGATTAACATCACATGCAGTTCATATGTGATATGATATGGCCCTTTTGTCTTTGCGCCTTTGATCTTCATCTCCAAAGCACGGACATGATCTTCATCATCTTCGGGCATGATCTCCATCATCGTCGGCGTAGCGTCAAGGTCAATGGCGCCGTCTTCATGATTGTCTGATACGTCCAATTTGCATCACTATTTTATATCATAATTTGCTGTTATTCATTGATATATTTCATATTGGGACACAATACTTATGTTATTTCATCTATTTTGCATGTTTCATCATTATTGGAGGATCGAACACCGGAGCCGAGATTCTCGCTGGAAAAAGCACCGTCGTAACGCAATATTTCGGAAGACCAAGCTGTGGAAGGAAATTATACCAAAAATCCTATTTTTCAAGATGACGAAGGAAGCGAGAAGGAGGAGCCGAGGAGGAGCCGGGGTGGGCCCACACCCTAGGGCGGCGCGGCCCGGGCCACGGCCGCGCCGCCATGTGGTGTGAGGGGCCCACGACCCCTTTCGCCTCCTTTTCTTCGCCAAACCCTTCGTCCCGAAGACCTAAGCCGGAAGGGGTACCTCGCGAAGAGTTACAGCCGCCTCGCGGGGCGGAGAACACCGAGAGAGAAAAGAGCTCTCCGGCGGGCGAGGAATCCGCCGGGGAAATTCCCTCCGGGAGGGGGAAATCGACGCCATCGTCACCGTCATCGAGCTGGACATCATCTCCATCACCATCATCATCATCTCCACCATCATCACCGCCATCTCCTCCGCAGCACCTCGTCACCGCCGTAGCAATTTGGGTTTGATCTTGATTGTTTGATAGGGGAAATTCTCCCGGTATCTATTCATACTCGTTGTTGATGCTATTGAGTGAAACCATTGAACCAAGTTCATGTTCAGATTGTTATTCATCATCATATCACCTCTGATCATGTTCCGTATGATGTCTCGTGAGTAGTTCGTTTAGTTCTTGAGGACATGGGTGAAGTCTAAATGTTAGTAGTGAACTATGGTTGAGTAATATTCAATGGTGTGATATTTAAGTTGTGGTGTTATTCTTCTAGTGGTGTCATGTGAACGTCGACTACATGACACTTCACCATTTATGGGCCTAGGGGAATGCATCTTGTATTCGTTTGCTAATTGCGGGGTTGCCGGAGTGACGAAACCTGAACCCCCGTTGGTATATCGATGCGAGGAGGGATCGCAGGATCTCGAGTTTAAGGCTGTGGTTAGATTTATTCTTAATTACTTTCTTGTAGTTGCGGATGCTTGCAAGGGGTATAATCACAAGTATGTATTTAGTCCTAGGAAGGGCGGTACATTAGCATAGGTTCACCCACACAACACTTATCACAACAATGAAGATTATTTAGCCGTATGTAGCGAAAGCACTAGACTAAAATCCCGTGTGTCCTCGAGAACGTTTGGTCATTATAAGTAAACAAACCGGCTTGTCCTTTGTGCTAAAAAGGATTGGGCCACTCGCTGCACTTGTCACTCTCGCACTTTACATACTCGTACTTTATTCAACTGTTACATCAAAACCCCCTGAATATTTGTCCGTGAGCATTTACAAGTGAATCCTTCATCGAAACTGCTTGTCAACACCTTCTGCTCCTCGTTGGGATCGACATTCTTACTTATCGAAGATACTACGATACACCCCCTATACTTGTGGGTCATCAAGACTATTTTCTGGCGCCGTTGCCGGGGAGTGAAGCGCTATTGGTAAGTGGGATTGGTAAGGAAAACCTTTCTCGTTGTGCTGATTTTATTTCTCGCTCGCTGCTATAAGTCATTATGGAGAGATCTTCTCTTCATTTTCTATTTGGGAAATCTACTACTACTGCAACGGTAGTGGATGAGGCGCCAGTGAGGAAGTAATACCATATAAAATACCTACGAAAATTATTGAACATGTTATGGATAACCGCTATGAAGGGGATGGAACTGTCCATCCTGGTGATCATTTACTGTTTTTGCATGAATTATGCGGGTTATTCAAATGTGCAGGTATTGCTATGGATGAAGTGAGGAAGAAATTATTCTCCTTATCGCTGTCCGGTAAGGCGGCGCATTGGTATAAATTACTCGGATAATGGGGATTCTCTTGAATGGAATGATATTGTGCCCCGGTTTTATTCTAAGTTCTATCCTCCAAGTGAAATTCATAAGGATCGGAATCGCATATATAATTTTTGGCCTCATGATGGAGAGAGTATTGCCCAAGCGTGGGGGAGATTGAAGTCTTTGATGCTCAAATGCCCCATTCATGAGCTTCTCGGTAATGTTATTATTGATAATTTCTATGCAAGACTTTCTTTTCAAGACAAGACCTTGTCTGGATACTTCATGTTCCGGATCATTTACACGCAACAAAGAAGAGTTTAAAAGGGACCTTCTTGATCGAATCCAAGAAAATACTGAAGGTTGGGAGAACGACAAAGATAGAGAATCAGGTATAATTTATGATTATAAATGCATTGAAGCTTTTATGGATACTCGATAAATTTCGTAATATGAGTGCTACATATGGTCTTGATTCTCAAGTCGCTGTAAATCTTTATAAAGCTTTTGCCTCTCATTATGAATTGCCAAAGAAGAATTTTGATAAGTATCATGAACCGTATAAAGATAAAATTGATTCATCTATTAATAAGTGTGTTGTAATTGAAACTCGCTGATCGCGTTATTCCTGAAGCTTATATTGAAAAAACTCCTTTTCCTGCTAAAATGAAAGAGTACTCGTTATAAATAGTGCAGTTCATAAAAGTGAAAAGAAACATGTAGAACCTCGAAGAACAAATAAAAGTTGAACTCTGTTGTTGCAATAGTTAAAGATCTTGTGACTGAAAATGTGGAGGATGGTCATATTATTTTCTCGTGAAGATGCTTCTAATATTGTTTCACATCCTAATAAACCCAAACAAGCTAGTGTTCCTATGATGTCTCGTTAAAATTGGTGATCATTGCTATTATGGATTATGTGATATTGGTGCAAGTGTTAGTGCTATTCCGTATGAGCTTTACACGGAGATTATGCACGAAATTGATTCTTGTGAACTTGAAGATATTGATGTGGTTATTCAGCTGGCTAATAGAGAAACTATTTCACCAATTGGTATTGTTCGAGATGTGGAAGTCTTATGCGGTAAGATTAAATATCCTGCTGACTTTTTGGTACTAGGTTCTGCTGCTAGTGATTATTGTCCTATTATTTTTGGTAGACCTTTTCTAAATACTTGTGGAGCTATTATAGATTGCAAGAAAGAGAAAATTTTGACTAAATTTGCTGGTGAATCTTATGAGTTTAACTTCTCTAAATTTACTAAAACTCCTTATAAATCTGATTTGCCTAGTAATGATTTTAAAATGGAGCAATGTGCATCTATTGTTCTTGTTCCTAACAATCCTTTGCAGCAACATTTGGAGGATAGCGAGAGTGAAATTTTTAGGAAAGAAAGAGATGAACTTGAGGAAATTTTTCTTCGCCAACCTATTCTCAAGCATGATTTACCGGTGGAAGATTTGGGTACAACACCGCCACCAAAGGAAGATCCTGTTTTTGATTTAAAGCCTTTACCCGATAATCTTAAATATGCTCATATTGATGATAAGAAAATATATCCTGTTATTATTAGTTCTAAGCTTTCAGAGTTTGAAGAAGAAAGGTTATTGGGAATATTGAAGAAACACCGAGGAGCTATTGGCTACACTCTTGATGATTTAAAGGGGATTTCTCCATCTATTTGCCAACATGCTATTAATATGGAAGATGATGCAAAACCTGTTGTTGAACCTCAGCGTCGTCTAATTCCGAAGATGAAGGAAGTGGTAAGGAATGAGGTATTACGACTTCTTGAAGCTGGTATTATATATCCTATTGCTGATAGTAGATGGGTTAGTCCTGTGCATTGCGTTCCCAAGAAAGGAGGTATGATCTGTTGTGCCTAATGATAATGATGAGCTCATTCCTCAAAGAGTAGTTGTAGGGTATAGAATGTGCATTGATTTTCGAAAAGTTAATAAAGTTACTAAGAAAGATCATTACCCTTTACCATTTATTGATCAAATGCTAGAAAGGTTATCTAAAAATACTCATTTTTGTTTTCTTGATGGTTATTACGGGTTTTCACAAATTGCTTGTTAAAGCTAAAGATCAAGAGAAAACCACTTTTACTTGTCCCTATGGAACTTATGCTTATAGGCGTATGCCTTTTGGTTTATGTAATGCTCCTGCTACTTTTCAAAGATGCATGTCTGCTATTTTTCATGGTTTTTGTGAGAGTATTGTGGAAGTATTCATGGATGATTTTTCTGTCTATGGGAATTCATTTGATAGTTGTTTGCGAAATCTTGATAAAGTTTTGCAGAGATGTGAAGAAACTAACCTTGTTCTTAATTGGGAGAAATGCCACTTTATGGTTAATGAAGGAATTGTATTGGGACATAAAATTTCTGAAAGAGGTATTGAAGTTGATAGAGCTAAAGTTGAAGCAATTGAGAAGATGCCCTATCCGAGGGATGTTAAAGGTATTCGTAGTGTTCTTGGTCATGCTGGGTTTTATAGGAGATTTATTAAAGATTTCTCCAAGATTTCAAAGCCTCTTACTAATCTTCTTCAAAAAGATGTACCATTTGTTTTTGATGATGATTGTAAGGAAGCTTTTGAAACTCTTAAGAAAGCCTTAACAAGCTGCTCCTATAGTTGAACCCCTGACTGGAATTTACCATTTGAAATTATGTGTGATGCTAGTGATTTTGCTGTAGGCGCTGTTCTTGGACAGCGAGTAGATAAAAAATTGAATGTTATTCATTATGCTAGTAAAACCCTTGATGCTGCTCAAAGAAATTATGCCACAACTGAAAAAGAATTATTAGCTGTAGTCTTTGCTTGTGATAAATTCAGATCTTATATTGTTGATTCAAAAGTTACTATTCATACTCGATCATGCTTGCAATTAGATACCTTATGACAAAGAAAGATGCTAAGCCAAGGCTTATTAGATGGGTACTTCTGTTGCAAGAATTTGATTTACATATTGTAGATAGGAAAGGTGCTGATAATCCTGTTGCTGATAATCCTGTTGCTGATAATTTGTCTAGATTGGAAAATATTGCTTATGATCCTGTTCCTGTTAATGATAGTTTTCCAAATGAACAATTGGCTGTAATAAAGGTGAGCTCGCGAGACAGTCCATGGTATGCTGATTATGCTAACTTTATTGTTTCCAAGTACTTGCCTCCAACCTTTTCAGCTCGAGCAAAGGAGGAAATTCTTTTATGATTTGAGGCATTATTTCGGGATGACCCACACTTATATAAAGAAGGAGTGGATGGTATTATGCGAAGATGTGTCCCCGAATATGAACAACAAGAGATATTGAGTAAATGTCATGGTAGTGCTTATGGAGGACATCACGCCGGAGAAAGAACCGCGCAAAAGGTTTTGCAATCGGGTTTTTATTGGCCAACTCTCTGCAAGGATGCGAGAAAGTTTATTTTATCTTGTGATGAATGCCAAAGGGTTGGTAATATCTCCAGGACGCAATGAAATGCCTATGAATTATACCCTTGTTATTGAACCATTTGATTGTTGGGGATTTGACTTCATGGGACCTTTTCCCTCTTCAAAAGGTAACACTCATATACTTGTTCTTGTTGATTATGTTACTAAATGGGTGGAAGCCATACCTACAAAAAGTGCTGATGGTGAGACCTCTTTAAAAATGCTTTTAGATATTATTTTTCCTAGATTTGGAGTACCTAGATATATTATGACTGATGGAGGTTCTCATTTTATTCATGGAGGTTTTAGAAAAACTCTTGCTAAGTATGGTATTAATCATAGAATTGCTTCCGCTTATCATCCTCAAACTAGTGGTCAAGTAGAGTTATCAAATAGAGAGATTAAATCTATCTTGCAGAAAACCGTTAATAAATCTAGAAAGAATTGGGCTAGTAAATTGAAGGATGCACTATGGGCTTATAGAGCTGCTTATAAAATCCCCATGGGAATGTCACCTTATAAAATGGTTTACGGAAAAGCTTGTCATTTACCTTTAGAGCTAGAACACAAAGCTTATAGGGCTGTTAGAGAATTAAATAAAGATCCTAAACTTGCCGGTGATAAGAGGTTGTTACAATTAAGTTCTCTAGATGAATGGAGAAGTGAAGCTTATGAAAATGCTAAACTCTTTAAAGAAAAAGTTAAAAAATGGCATGATAGGAGGATCATCAAAAGAGAGTTTAATATTGGGGATAAAGTCCTATTGTATCGGTCTCGTCTCGGATTCTTTGCGGGGAAATTACTCTCGAAATGGGAAGGACCATATGTTGTCGAGGAGGTGTATCGCTCGAGGAGCAATCAAGATTAGCTCTCTCCAAGGCAATGCTACGCAAGTGGTGAATGGACAAAGACTCAAGCATTATATCTCGGGTGATTCTTACAATGTTGATGTTGATATTATTCAAGTGGAAACACCGGAAGCTTTCATCAAAGGACAAACTGACAGTCCGCCAGAACTCGACTTTGAATAGGTAACAGTACTGGTAATGAAAAGTACGCAATTTATTTTCCGAACTATATTTTTGCTGTTTTTGGAAAATATGAGAAATTACGAGTTCGAAACGGAGTGGAAAGGACGCACGAGGGCGTGGCACCATAGGCCGGCGCGGCCTGACCTGGGCCCGCGCCGACCTATGGTCTGGCCGCCCCGTCGCCCGTTTCCGACTCTGGTTCGATCTGGTACTTTCCTTTTGCCGAGAAAATTTTTGCTATATAATTCCCCGGACCCCTGGAGGTCCGTATATCGTGTTTTCGACGTGTTTTGCTTCGAGCTGTTTCTGCCAGGATCTGTTTTCAGTTTTAGAAGCACCATGGTCTCCAAGAACAAGGGCAAGGAGTTTCCAGATGAAGAAGATCGAGATCTTGGGTGGAAAGAGGAAGACAAGGACGTCAAGGAAGAGGATGAAGAAGAGGTGAAGGAAGATTCGCGCGCACACCCGCGTGCTACCATTGCAAGCATCAAGGTGGTGGACAACACTTTCAGTGCAAACAAGAGTGCAAACAAGAGCGCAAGAATTCGCACTGGAGGAGCGGTTCCACGTCATTATCTAGCTTCGAAAACATCTCCATCAGGCACTCATCACCCCTTCCGCAATCTAATTTTCAATAATCAAATTGAAGGGACTCCCAAGGCAGCATTGCCTAGCCGGTGGGATATAGATCGCTCTAACACCTGCAGGAGAAAAGGAGCCCGAGGCTGAAGAGTGGGGAAATAACTCCAAGAGCTGGGACTCGCCATTAGACCGACTCTCTAACCGCGTCGAGCACAATTCGAGAGATGATTCGCAATCTCATATACGGGATTGACGAGCTTCGGAGCTTATTGAGAAGCTGGTCGGGAATTCATCACCACCATCGCCGAAGGAGTAATTCATCATCGGTATTGGCATCCCCTTGGTTTGTTCCAAGCTTTGGGGAATGCCGCGGTATCACATTATCACTATCTTTTACTTTTATTGTCAAGTAGTGTCATATCATGAATAGGGAAGTTATCGTATAAGATGGGTCGCGTTTGGAAGTATCTCTCCTTTAGTTGTCTATGTATCCCTTGGTGTGAGTTATCGATATGGAATATTAATGAGAAGTCTTATCGTTTACATATTGCACATTTTATTTTAGTTTGCAATCTCTATGATTCATCTTGTTGTTAGTATTGGTGTCACTTTGGGAGCATTGAATAAATCTATTTGGTTTTGGCAAACTTAGCATTGGTCAATAGCAACAACATTTTGAGGTTTAAATAGAAAAGAGAAATACATGTAGATGTTTCATTGTCTTTCTTGTTAGCTCATAGCTTATTATTCCGGAGTTAAAATTGTTTGTGCTTACAAGGAAGATGCATGATTGTTTCTATCATATGTATATTTGTTTGTTTCCCTCGACTCCTATGCTTGCTAATTAACCTTGCTAGCCAAAGACTCATGTCGAGAGGGAATACTTCTCGTGCATCCAAACCTTCAACCAAACCTATGTTATTTGTGTCCACCATACATACCCATTACATGGTATTTCCTGCCATTCCAAGTAAATACTTCATGTGCTACCTTTAAACAATTCAAAACTTAGTATCTCTTATTTGTGTCAATGTTTCATAGCTCATGAGGAAGTATGTGGTGTTTTATCTTTCAATCTTGTTGGGCAACTTCCACCAACGGACTAGTGGCTTCATCCGCTTATACAATAATTTTGCAAAAAGAGCTGGCAATGGGATTCCCAGTCCCAAATTAATTAAACTAAATAGACACTCCTCCATGGTATGTGATTGATGGACGGCACCCGAGGATTCGGTCAGCCATGGTTTGTGAAAGAAAGGTTGGAAGGAGTGCCACACAAAATGAAAATATTATGGGAGCCGCTCTTAGGAGGTTGTCTGGCAAGGGGGTTAGAGTACCCGCTACCGATCGTTGACAACAATAAACACCTCTCAAAATGTTACTTTTATTATCTCTATATGATTTCAAAGCTGAAAGAGCTCTAGCACATGATTTAATCCCTGCTTCCCTCTGCGAAGGGTCTGTCTTTTACTTTATGTTGAGTCGAGTAAACCTATTTCTCTCCATCTCAAGCAAGCATTTGAGTAGTTGTGATCAAACCATTATATTGTGATTTGCTACATCATGTCTTTTATTCTTCCTTGTTTAGTACAAGTTTTATCTGGATGAATATAGCTTTGCAAGTTATCAATGATTATGAAGAGACCATTATGATTGAGTATGCAAGTTGTGCATTATAAACTTTAACATGAGAGCGCTGCTCAATAAGATAAATATAATCTATTAATTGTTCTCTGACCAAGAACGAAGTTTGCCATCACCAATTATGATTTCTCATGCACCTTTACTTGTGATTACCTTATACTTGTTTCAATATGAGTTATAAGAGGTTGTTTACTATAATGTCCTGTGTGAATGAATATGATGTTTCTTGTCCGTATTCTATTTATCGACTCTTCACTCCATAAACATGTGGTCATGTTTATCGAGTTCAGTTTCGCTTGGGGACAAGCGAAGTCTAAGCTTGGGGGGAGTTGATACGTCCAATTTGCATCACTATTTTATATCATAATTTGCTGTTATTCATTGATATATTTCATATTGGGACACAATACTTATGTTATTTCATCTATTTTGCATGTTTCATCATTATTGGAGGATCGAACACCGGAGCCGAGATTCTCGCTGGAAAAAGCACCGTCGAACGCAATATTTCGGAAGACCAAGCTGTGGAAGGAAATTATACCAAAAATCCTATTTTTCAAGATGACGAAGGAAGCCGGAAGGAGGAGCCGGGAGGAGCCGGGGTGGGCCCACACCCTAGGGCGGCGCGGCCCAGGCCACTGGCCGCGCCGCCATGTGGTGTGAGGGGCCCACGACCCCTTTCGCCTCCTTTTCTTCGCCAAACCCTTCGTCCCGAAGACCTAAGCCAGAAGGGGTACCTCGCGAAGAGTTACGGCCCGCCTCTGCGGGGCGGAGAACACCGGAGAGAAAGAGCTCTCCGGCGGGCAGGAATCCGCGGGGAAATTCCCTCCGGGAGGGGAAATCGACGCCATCGTCACCGTCATCGAGCTGGACATCATCTCCATCACCATCATCATCATCTCCACCATCATCACCGCCATCTCCTCCGCAGCACCTCGTCACCGCCGTAGCAATTTGGGTTTGATCTTGATTGTTTGATAGGGGAAACTCTCCCGGTATCTATTCATACTCGTTGTTGATGCTATTGAGTGAAACCATTGAACCAAGTTCATGTTCAGATTGTTATTCATCATCATATCACCTCTGATCATGTTCCGTATGATGTCTCGTGAGTAGTTCGTTTAGTTCTTGAGGACATGGGTGAAGTCTAAATGTTAGTAGTGAACTATGGTTGAGTAATATTCAATGGTGTGATATTTAAGTTGTGGTGTTATTCTTCTAGTGGTGTCATGTGAACGTCGACTACATGACACTTCACCATTTATGGGCCTAGGGGAATGCATCTTGTATTCGTTTGCTAATTGCGGGGTTGCCGGAGTGACGGAAACCTGAACCCCCGTTGGTATATCGATGCAGGAGGGATCGCAGGATCTCAGAGTTTAAGGCTGTGGTTAGATTTATTCTTAATTACTTTCTTGTAGTTGCGGATTCTTGCAAGGGGTATAATCACAAGTATGTATTTAGTCCTAGGAAGGGCGGTACATTAGCATAGGTTCACCCACACAACACTTATCACAACAATGAAGATTATTTAGCCGTATGTAGCGAAAGCACTAGACTAAAATCCCGTGTGTCCTCGAGAACGTTTGGTCATTATAAGTAAACAAACCGGCTTGTCCTTTGTGCTAAAAAGGATTGGGCCACTCGCTGCACTTGTCACTCTCGCACTTTACATACTCGTACTTTATTCAACTGTTACATCAAAACCCCCTGAATATTTGTCTGTGAGCATTTACAGTGAATCCTTCATCGAAACTGCTTGTCAACACCTTCTGCTCCTCGTTGGGATCGACATTCTTACTTATCGAAGATACTACGATACACCCCCTATACTTGTGGGTCATCATTGTCCTCCATGTAGCAACTATTACAACTACTTTGAAATACTACTCAACATGAAAATTAAAGACAGCCATAAGGCTCCTGCCGGTTGCCACAATACAATAATGATCATCTCATACATATTCATCATCACATTATGGCCATATCACATCACCAAACCCTACAAAAACAAGTTAGACGCTCTCTAATTTGGTTTGCATATTTTACGTGGTTTAGGGTTTTCGGTATAGATCTAATCTACCTACGAACATGAACCACAACGTTGATACTAATGTTGTCAATAGAAGAGTAAATTGAATCTTTACTATAGTAGGAGAGACAGACACCCACAAAGCCTCTTATGCAATACAAGTTGCATGTCGAACGAGGAACAAGTCTCATGAACGCGGTCATGTAAAGTTAGTCCGAGCCGCTTCATCAAACTATGCCATAAAGATGCAAAGTACTCAACTAAAGATAACAAGAGCATCAACGCCCACAAAACCTTTGTGTTCTACTCGTGCAACCATCTATGCATAGACACGGCTCTGATACCACTGTAGGATAACGTTGCATAGAAAGCAAAAAATTTCCTACCGCGAACACGCAATCCAAGCCAAGATGCAATCTAGAAGACGGTAGCAACGAGGGGGTATCGAGTCTCGCCCTTGAAGAGATTCCAAAGCCTACAAGATGAGGCTCTTGTTGCTGCGGTAGACGTTCACTTGCCGCTTGCAAAAGCGCGTAGAAGATCTTGATCACGATCGGTTCCGGCGCCACGAACGGGCAGCACCTCCGTACTCGGTCACACGTTTGGTTGTTGATGAAGACGACGTCCACCTCCCGTTCCAGCGGGCAGCGGAAGTAGTAGCTCCTCTTGAATCCGACAGCACGACGGCGTGGTGTCGGTGGCGGTGTAGAACTCCGACGGAGCTTCGCTAAAGCACGCGGGAGCTATGGAGGAGAGGGGGCGGCTAGGGTTTGGGAGGGGGTGGCCGGCCACTCAAGGGGGCGGCCAGGTTGTGGTCTTGGGGTGGCCGGCCCCCTCCCTTGGCCCCTCATTATATAGGTGGATCCCCAAGAGTTGGTCTCCAAGTCTTCGAATAAGACCCGAACCAAAAACCTTCCATAAAGAGGGAAACCTAGCCAAGCTAGGACTCCCACCAAAGGTGGGAGTTCCACCTCCCATATGGGGGTGGCCGGCCCCCTAAGGGGAGTCCACTTGGGACTCCTCCCCCACTAGGGTTGGCCGGCCATGGAGGTGGAGTCCCATGTGGACTCCACCTTCCTTGGTGGTTTCTTCCGGACTTTTCTAGAACCTTCTAGAACCTTCCATAGAACCTTCCGCGACATTTTAATTCATATAAAATGACATCCTATATATGAATCTTATTCTCCGGACCATTCCGGAACTCCTCGTGATGTCCGGGATCTCATCCGGGACTCCGAACAAATATTCGAACTCCATTCCATATTCAAGTACTACCATTTCAACATCCAACTTTAAGTGTGTCACCCTACGGTTCGTGAACTATGCGGACATGGTTGAGTGCTCACTCCGACCAATAACCAATAGCGGGATCTGGAGATCCATAATGACTCCCACATATTCAACGATGACTTTAGTGATCGAATGAACCATTCACATACAATACTAATTCCCTTTGTCACGCGATATTTTACTTGTCCGAGGTTTGATCTTCGGTATCACTCCATACCTTGTTCAACCTCGTCTCCTGACAAGTACTCTTTACTCGTACCGTGGTATGTGGTCTCTTATGAACTTATTCATATGCTTGCAAGACATTATACGACATTCCACCGAGAGGGCCCGGAGTATATCTATCCGTCATCGGGATGGACAAATCCCACTGTTGATCCATATGCCTCAACTCATACTTTCCGGATACTTAATCCCACCTTTATAGCCACCCATTTACGCAGTGGTGTTTGGTGTAATCAAAGTACCTTTCCAGGTATAAGTGATTTATATGATCTCATGGTCATAAGGACTAGGTAACTATGTATCGAAAGCTTATAGCAAATAACTTAATGACGAGATCTTATGCTACGCTTAATATGGGTGTATCCATTACATCATTCATATAATGATATAACCTTGTTATTAATAACATCCAATGTTCATGATTATGAAACTAATCATCCATTAATCAACAAGCTAGTTTAAGAGGCATACTAGGGACTCCTTTGTTGTCTACATATCACACATGTACTAATGTTTCGGTTAATACAATTATAGCATGATATATAAACATTTATCATAAACATAAAGATATAAATAATAACCACTTTATTATTGCCTCTAGGGCATATCTCCTTCATGGGGAGAGTATTGTCACTACCTTGTGCTGACTGAAGATTCTTCTGCATGGAATTTTTTTTGCCTTGTCCATGATAGGAACATCACTTTTTGGGGCAAGTCTATTGTTGAATCTGTTCCCATTGGCCTCTTCTATTTCCTCCAGTATTCCCACCTCCTTACTCTTCTTTTTTCCAAAGTTTGGTGATTTTCCTTCCTCAACATTCTTGATTTTTGTTGTCATGCTCAAGGAGGAATCAGATCTCCTATCTCCCTCATCCCCATAAAGATCTACTTTCTCGTTTGTTTCTAGGTTCTCAGTTTGGTCCTCCATCTCTTGGTCATTTTCATTAACATTGTCACCAGTTTCTTCCTGCAGGTCATCACCTCCTTCTCCCCCATATCTGTCTCCTGCCCCTACCAAATCTTCCTTAGCTTGCAGTTGTGTTGAGCTTTTGGTTGTGACTGATCCATTCTTTTTGGTCAGAGCAATTGCATCCAAATCATTTTGTCTTTTCTTTCCTCCAGTGCTTTTTTGTTTGCTCACTTGCCTGTATGTGCCCTTCTCTGACTACCCCTTCATTTTCTGCAATTCTTTGCCTTTTTTCTTCTATCTCCCAACTCTTGAGATAGAGTGTCTTCCATTTTATCAAATTCTTGTATGTATTCTTCCTATGGCCTTAGCCAACCCTCTTCAACCACCTGCTCAACTTGGAAGTATATGTAGTAGATCATTAGCTTCTTTGTGGTAAGTTTTGCCATGATATGGATGTTCTTGTGATTGACCACTCCAATCAAGAACCTTATGCTGCCATCTCTCCTGAAAGCTTCCATGTCCACTTCAATAACTTGTCCAAGTGTTGAGCCCACTTCACGAATTCCTTGATAATTTTTCGGTGCTTTTGGAACTCTCTTAGCCCTAACCCATACGTATCCGGTTTACCAGTTACCAAGGTTTTCATCCGACTATTGCTTGACATTCACCTTGATGTGAGCACCCCTCAGAGTGACCCAGTCATAGATTGAGACTTCATTTATCCTAGCCGCTGATGGGAAGTTGACCAAGAATCTGCCTGCTGAAACTTCTTTTGCTTGCCAAGTCCATTTCCATGGGTATGTTCTGCCCAGACACATCACTAACAATTCTTCATCAACAGGAAAGTCCACTTCTTTGACTTTAACAATTGCTATGGCTTTTCCTTTCTCCTCGGTCCCGAGTACCATTTTAGCATGCTCGGCAACAAAGCAACACAGCCGGGTCCTCCAAATCCAACCAGATTTCTTGTTGGCTTTTTCTACTTGAGCCAGGCACACCTCATGGATTGGTGTCCTTTGCCACAGTTGACACATTCAATCTCTTCCTTGCAATCTTTTGAAGTATGCCCTTTCTTCCCACACTTGTTGCAGAGCAGGCTGTCATCTCCGGTATTCTTCTTCCCTGCTAATTTTGTTTCTGAACTCGATCCTATCTGCACTTGCTGTGTTGTCCCTGATGAAGCAACAATTGTTGTGGCTGAGACGGTTGTCCTTTCATCAACACCTTTGTTTTGGCCAGTTGAGACCCCTCCCGAGCTAGCGAGCGTTGCCCTCCGCACATAGGATATGTTACTGCCCTTGGTAATGGTCTCTATCTCCAGCTCTCCCTCCTTGATTCGGTTGTTACCAAATTGACCAGCTCCTTGTCCATATGAGCCTCTCCCTTGGTTGTTGAACTGCCCTTGTCCCTCCCAAATCTCTGAGAATTGGTGAACTGGTGTCCTCCAAACTACCTAGAACGAGAGAAGGATGGACGTTGAAAGGAGTTACCTCTGTATCCACCATACTGTTGTTGTATGCTTGGTCCTCCTTCATCTCTGCCATAGTTTCTTCCTCCTCGCATGCTCTCATATCTTTCCCCCATCTCCCTCAAGTTTGCCGCCGCCGTTTCAGCCGGAGTAACCCTAGTCTCACGCTCCCACCAACTCCCCAGCAGGCTATCCAATTTCTCTTGTGGAAATATCTCTTCAGACAGAGATGTCACTGTCTTTGCTTTATACCAACTCATGGCTTGCTCTGGGTTTTTTTCTGGTGGGCTGGACTTGGGCTGTTCTGAACCATTGACAGGCCCACGAGATGGCATTGTCTTTATGAAAACTTTTATTCCAATAAAGCAGTCAATGTCATCTCCTGGCTTCCTAAAAGATCTCTTACAAGTTGTGATGACAGAGTCACCTGCTGGTGGCCTTAATAGCACAGGAGCAAGATCTGTCATCCCTAAAGCTTTTCTTGCCTCTAGGAAGGGATTTAAATTTTGCCTAACGGCTTTCCCTCGACAAATTTTAAACCAACTAGGATCTAATTCTTCTGGGAGAGTTTCTTTAACATGTTCTACTGGATCATGTTGCAAAGAAGGAATACTTCTATGTTCTGATCCAGCAAAGCTTGTTTCTCTTCCTAAACTAGACTTTTTGCAAGCATGGTCCCCTGACCTTTTCCGGCTACTAGTGGTTCTCTTGTCACTCATTCCTCTTTTATCCATTGCAATGGCAAGATAATCACCAAAGCATATGGAAAGAGTTTCATGAGAATCAGAATCAGAGAGGACAATATCAACATCCTCCTCTCCTTCCGAGAGATCACTAAGAATATGAAAACTATTGATGTATTTCCTATGACACATACCTTTCGCAGAACTTCCTGACACCCTTCTTTGAATGGCCCTTCGAACTGAACCTTCTTCTTCCCTCCGAACAGGCGCTTGGTGATGCGTTTGAACCTTGCCATTATTGAAATAGCAGTCATGTCTTCCTTCTTCATCGGTGGCAGCTTCCTTTCCGGATCGAATGAGTTGTTGATGTACATCGCATCTTCCATTGGAGGCTGAGACCACCCTGGTGGAGTTGGCGGTCTGACAGGGTTTGGACCCAGCAGCTCTGAAACCCTGCGGTTTGGGGGCGCCGGCAGCGCCATAATCCCCACCGGCGTCTCCCTCAACAGCTCCAATCCTTCCGCAGCTTCTCTCATCCTCTTTTCGCTCTCTATCCTTCTGTGGAAGACTCTGTGAGCTCCTTCTGCTTCTTCCATTTTCAGTGTTGTCCTTCTTCCTTGTGTCGCCCCCAGAAATAGCATCGGCGCAGGTACCAGACAACGAGGGAGATGCCAAACAAGGGGGTACCTCCAAAGTATGCACAGCTTTCCCATGCCATGAGTCGACCTCTCGAGCCCATCCATGGGAATAACTATGTCAGGAGAAAATATACATGACTTTCGTTGATTGCTTTATTCAATATAAATCTCAATTTTATAGAATCTCGCCCAAGCTAACTGAATTTGTGCTATTTAAATCACATACTAACAAGTAAGTTCAAAAAATGGCTAGTTGACTGACTCCAATTTTATTTAAATCTCACATGAACTTATACAAGTTGTGTTATTTAAATACTAACTAATAATTACTCTATCCAAATCACAGCGGCTGACAGGTGGTTTCCGCTGTGACCCTCGTACTCGTCCACCGAGGTAGATCATGTGCGGCAGCCGGAGATCCTTGATCTTGCTCTGGAGTCTCGATCGCAGCGTGTGACTGATCAAGAAGAATGTGTGACATCCGCCGACGTCAAGCAGCTGGAGGCGTGGGCAGTGGTCGACGAGAGCGACTAACGACTCATTCTCGCTCCGACCTCGCGATATCACGAGCTGCTCCAGCAGTGGGAGCTTCTTCGCCAACGTCGTCATCAACTCTTGGCCCGGCATGTCAAACCGGCTCGTTACGTGTAGGCTCCGCAGCGATGGCGCGCTGTTGTGCACAGGATTGCAATTGTGATTATGAAGGGTATGTAGATCAGAGACGAGATGGATCGGCCGGGCGTGTAGGTATACGTACTACCTGTGGGCGAGGAAAAACAGGACATCGGCGTCGACGCGGCCGCGGAAGTACTGGCAGCGGCCGGCGCTGCGCCGCACGGCGGCACGCGTCATCGCCTGCCACCCCGCCGGCGGGTCTACATCCTCGTCCTCTTCGGCGGGGAGGTCGATGCGCCGCCACAAGAGCGGCTCGTCGAGCGCTAGCCGCCGCCAGGAGGCGCACACGAGCCCCGTGCCGCGGAGGATGTCGGCTTGTGGCAGCAGGCTGAGGATTACCCACAAGATGTCGCCGGGCAGCGCCGCCCAGTCCCTGCTGGTGCTGGGGAGATCAAGTGCCGCGTTTCTCTTCCTCCTCCAACTTATTCCCATCTTGTTTCTTTCCTCAGATCGATCGAGTAGAAGAAAAGATGCCAACACTGCTATTGTACTACCCCACAGGCCACGTTTCATTTTTTGGGGCAAAGCCCACTAATCTTCAGCATGGGTAGAAAGGCCCGTGCAATACTAGCTGCTAGGCCACGCACATAGGTGTGGGAATTGGTATGGTTAATATGAATTAACGGACATTTTATTTTGCAGGGCCGTCGCACTAGAGTTACCGGCATGGAGTACAAGCTAGTTGGATCTGGGACCATTAATGAGTGTCCCATGGAACCATCTCTGCTCCTGTCCAAGACGACCGCTGACTCTGTTCCAGCCCAAGAAGCTGGCGGGGAGCCCGCTGACGCAGATCGCGGTGGCCTGGAGGAAGCGCGCGCTGCCGCTGCCGACCCGGCCATGCTCTACGACGTGGACGACGCGGCGGCCACCGGCGAGGACGAAGCTGCCGCACTCCAAGTACGGAAATTGATTCGTTCCAAATTTCGGGCGAATTTCGTTTTCGTACCAACAGGAGCGAAATGTTTACCCAATCGAATGACTCAGACAAGGTGTTGAGATTTGTTTTTTGTTATGTGTATGTACACAGGGTAGCGAGATTTGTTTTTGGGGTGATGAATACAGAAGCAAATCGCATGGCTTCGCCTTCTGTTCGGGAACTAATTAATCAGAGGTTTGGTGGCCAAAAGCAGAAGAAGAGAAAACTTAGTGAAGCGCACCGTGTGTCGATGGCTTCTCCATTTTTTCTCCACGGATCCATCCATCGCGACTGCACCAAACTCCACGGATCCATCCGTCAATAGATCGGACAAGTCAATGAAGCCAACCGAGGAAATTCACGGATCATGGAAACAAAAGGCGCGCGCACATGCATGCATACCTCCTGGATAAATAATGCCTTCCAGCCTGAGATCCATCCATCCAACGACGACGACGACCACCACCACCACCACAGCTGTTCGCGTGCAACCGCGACTCACGGATCACGACAAGTCAGGCGAGAAGAAAGCAAATCGACCGTGAGAGGGAAGAGCTCGACGTACTTGGACGACAGAGTAGCCTCTCCTCTCCTCTCCTCTCCTCGACGAGTAAAGAGTCAAAGTCAAAGTCGTCACACACGACGCACGCGTTGGTTCAACCCCATCTCATATTTATAGAGGAGGGCCAAGGTTGGAGGCTTTTGTTTGAATTTCGGAACTCTGGCGCCACTTTTTCGTTCCCGCTTTTCGCCTCCCGCCATTTCTTGCCGAAAGCTTCTGGTTCAATCCATCCATCCATCCCCATCAAGGAGATGCCTTTACTTGATGATGGACCGTTAGATCGTGTGTGTGTTGCCACGGATTGGTGGTATGGTACGTAAAATAAGAAACCTCCTAGCTAATTACGTGGGGCAATTAATCTTATTCCTAGCAATTATGGATAGCTGGCTGCATGCCTGATTTTCTGGTCGCTGAAAGTCAGTTTGTTTGTAAGAGCATTAACTTCAGAGCAATTTATGCCACGCGCAGTAAAGCCAAGATAAACGGAGGCGTACGATATATGGCATGCCATCGGACTAGTGTCCGGCCGTGCGATTAGAACCATCATGGGCGACGAATCTTTTAGCAGGCCCGCGTGACTTCGTCCGTGAAAATGGGGCCTGATTGCATGCTTCCATACTAATTGCTCCCATAATAGTGTCAACCTCAAATACTGCTAATTATTTGCTCCCCAAATCTACTCTTCAGGACTTTTAGGAAACCATTTTTTGAAGGAAAGTAATAACTTCTGCAATATTTCAGAGCAAGAAGATTTGCTTCCGTTGAAAGCAAATTTTATTTTCCAATGTTATTTAGTTCTGCTTCCATGACGCAAGCAAATTTTCTTTTCCAACGTTATTTAGTTATGCATTCATTGGAGCTGAGGCGCATGGGAAGAGAAAAAACACGGTTGGGATGTCAGCTGGTGTCGGGCAGGGGCTCAATTTGGGGAGGCGAGCGGTGCGTGATTTCTAGGATGTGAAGGAGGAAGGTGCAGGTTTAATGGGCCAAACTAAACTCTCGTGGGAAGCAAAATAATACTGCGGCTGTGCGATGAAAATGAGATGGACGGCGTCGCATGGGTCCGACAGTTTCCTTCCCATCCGAGCAAGATAGGTAGTGTTTACCTTTTTGTTTCACCATTTGCTTAGGTAGGGACTTGCTCTCCTTGCTCCTTCATTTTAAGAAACCATGATTTTTTTCCTTAATATGTTCCATGCAGCTATTCTATTTTTTCTTCTAAAACTTCCGTGATTAGTTTCCTGACCACATCCAGTAACCAGCTCAAATGGGGTGATACTCATCTACAGTATTCCGGTGATTAGGAGGAGCCAAGATCTGGTCATCGTTTCACAACTTTAAATACAAAAGAATCAGGTTATCAACCACACAATCCTTTTCCTTTTTGGCACATACATCAACGCTGGTGGAAATGCTCAAAACAACCAGATCATGCCTAGGTCGATTTAGGCCGCGACTCAAAAATACAGTTTCGCAAACATAAGATATCGTAATCGGTAGCTACACAATTGATGGAAAATCATAAAACAAAGAGTGCATATCAGACCAGAGCTAAATTGAGAAAGTTACACTACAATGATATCGACTTGCTAGCGGCCATGAAAACCAAACTAACCAAGCTAGATTATGACAAAATTATATATTAGCTACTTAACACAGTCAATCTAGGGACCAGTTTAGTAAGTGAGGACCAAGTACTGTATGTTTGTATCTCATATATCATTACAATTTTTCAGATTCAGAAAATATGCATTCATTCAGTTGTCAATTATGAAGTAAATTTATCTGCACAAAATATACAGTAAGAAACATCATATTCTAGCAATCGAAGAAGTTGCACATGTCCTTCCAATCTTGCCAAGGAAATTTAGAAGATGATGCAACACCTTATCAATATATGTTAAGTTAGAAATTTGGAAGACGTTCATTTAATTTGCTTATCTCCGATGCAAAACGTGTTGTGAAAATACTTGCAATTTACAAAGAATCATTGCTCAAGAGTCGGAACATTGACAGTAAGGGTATCTAAAATATGTTATGTACCTTCATCTATACTAAAGGATAATATTTATTTCCAAAGAAATAGTTAACTTCTGCTATGCACCTAATGTGAATCTTTATCCTGCAGACTGGTAAGGATGTGGCTGTGTAAACAATAAAAAGGGACGAATTTTTGGTGGCATAAATGAGAAATTGGACGGCCATACGCTTGACGGGCAGCAAATGAGAACCGAGAGGACTTTACCTCTCAGAAGGTAGATCTCGGACATGCGATTCGCACCGGTGTGACAGAATCAAGCGCGTCCTACACAACAATTTCTGTGCAGTCCTTCTGACAGGACCAAGAATTTGCATGTCTTGTCAGTTTCATGACGCACACAGGACATATATAGCCTATTTCAAATCAAGAAATTAAAATATGATGGTCAGCCCAACACTACATGCCAGGATGGCAGGCAGCCACTGTGCATCCACCCTAGGCTATGTAAACAATATAGATACGCAATTGACTCTGCCTCAAAGCTAAACCTGATTAATAGCTCCACAAATCCCCACGAGAACAGTTGATAGCTAGAGCCTAGAGAGTGCTAGCTTAAACCGAGTCTCCTTCGTCAACTGTCATCAGTTCTCTCTTTTCTAAATTTGGATAAGTGTCACTTGTTTCGACACATTCAGTTTCCTCAGGTTTATCATCGGTTCTCTCTTTTCTAAATTTGGATAAGTGTCACTTGTTTCGACACATTCAGTTTCGTCAGGTTTAGACAGTGTTAGCTATTTTCTCTCGCCAGATTGACGCGGTATGTGCGCATATTGGCCTAGTCGTAGCTCATCTAGCACGAGGCTCAGATCGTGGGGATGGACACGATCGGTAGTGGAGCACGTTGCTCGGACACATTTGTTTTTCGGAGAATAAAAGGAAGAACAGAAAAGCGACAGAAGGTTAGCTCAGCACAAAAAAATTCAGTCCATGTGTTCACCTCATCTCTCTCTATCGATTGATCGAGGTAGAGGCTCGGACTACAGAGAGGACCCAAAAGAAGACAAAATAATATGATTGCTATTGTGATAAGGGGAACAAAGCAATGAACCAAGGATCTCAAAAGAGTTGTATCCAAGGCCCACTCACCACCACCGCAGTTGGCAAGGTCATGGTTCAGCGCCAAGCCTACAAATGCACGCCAGAGGCGTGGGAGGACACACCCAACAGAGCAGAAACACCACAAGTTTACAAAAATTACCCACATCAACGATATCTTCAAATTTACTGCAGAGAAGACAAAGGTTGTTAAAGAAATGTCCAACAAAATGTATTAGACTGAGTCAAATCAGTTGATGCTGCAACTAAGATGATTATAAGCTTGCAATATATCCAATATTAATTACTTCATGACTAAACACGCTGCATGGGAGCAAGAAAATTTTAGGCCTACTAACATTATATCACAAATTTCCCTGCTTAGAAAATTCATGGCACTGAGAGCTCCATATATGAGTTGCTTTCAACAACGGCTCCTTCATTAGTGAAGCATCAATGAGAATCTGCCCTGATCAGGATATCTTATGAAAACAATACATAATCATAGGTAGGATGAACATGAAAATTGACTTCTGGGACCACATATTTTCATCATTCCTGCAATACGTAGTACGAAGCAGAAAATTATCTTTAGAAAATCCGATACTTAGATCAGAAGTATATTTGTGTCACGTGCAGGACGAACAACACAGTGTGACTGTGATGATGCCTAAAATCAAAAGTTTCATTTTCCCAACATTCTAGTAAGAGACTTTCCTTAGTTAAATTTAATATGGTCCCCCAGAGCCATAAAAGCCTTGATTTCATCATCATTTGCAGCGCAAAAGCCAATTGAAAATACTATGAAGACTCCTAAATTTCATTTATAACAGACAATATGAACTAAGGAAAATAAGAAGGCTCGGGAATCCTAGGAAGGAATAGAAGCATTAGCTCTCAAACCGGGCAAGGAAAAAGGTCAAAGGCGGCAATTGTGAATGTTTACATAGCAGAATACTCTTTTGTGAAAGTAAACAGGCAAGGTAATCAACAACCTACATCCCAGTTAGGAGGCTTGTAATGACTCTTCTACCTATCCAATAAAATGAAACACAAATACTTTTTTGCATTTTCTCAGAAAAAAACTAGCAACCTACATCAAGGATCTACACAAAACATTAACATAGTTGCTGCAACTAAAGCTAACATTCGTACCACAACATCTCCAAGAAAGAATGACAAGAACCGCATCAACAGAAAACATCATAATGTATATCCCATAGGGAACAAAGACATCCATGATGACTAGAGAAATATAGCAATGAATAGGACAGAAAAACATCGGGCATTACACTATCACATTGGCAAGCATGAAATTAGATTTAAGAGAACAAAACCTTCATATACCAGCAGTGTTGTGTCATACACCAAGCGCTAGAGTTAACTTACCCCAAAAAATCACATGAACAACTATGTACTCTAAGTATGGATAATCTTGTAACAACACAGGCTATAATGAGCCCTTGATATGTTATCGAACTTCAGACACGCAATTTTTCTGTGTGTGAGAGCAACACAATCAAACACATCGAAATCTTTAGTATTCACTAACTAACTGTTACACGAAGTTAATATCCAGATTGAGCTTGTTAGACCTCAATGTTTTCTGGGTTTTGTAAAAGGCGTCCCTTTTCACCCCAGATTTCAAAAAAGTCTGGGCTCACCTTGTGTTCATTCTTGTTGACGCCAAAGTCGCTGTTGTACGCATCTGGCCCATGAGATCTTGCATAGCAGCGTCACCATCGATGACCTCCTTCAGCATGTTCTCGAACCACCACTTGTAAAGTCCAAACCCACCTTGGTGTACATACAAATACAAAGACTAAAATTACACCATAATACAAATAGGAAATTTTGACTAATGACAAAATCCATGCGGTCAGGCTTGCTTTTCTTAACGACTTTTTTTATGAAAGAAGAAACAAATCGTTGGCCATCACAAGTATATTTCAAATCAGATACTTAATGATCAATAAGTAGAAGAAAATAGATTGCATATATTAAAGTTCAGCTTTTGCAAAGTCATATGCTGGCACTTGACAAACAAGGAAATTATAGATCATCATCATTGACTTGTTGTAGCACCTCTAAGAACAGTGATAGTTGCAGGAAGATATGGCCTTAAAAGAGATATAATGTTAATGATCTGGATACAGTAACCAAAAATCTCAGTTGCAGCAACAAAAGTCACACTAAAATATTGAAATGGCGATACAAGATTCCAACTTAGTTTTATTCCCTGACAATATCTAATTAGTGTGCAAAAAAAACTTAAGGATAGCAGCAAATTAGCCTACATAGAATAAGAGCTGATAGTTGCTACGATAAACACTGAATGGAGGTCACATATAAAATTTGTAGCTCACCACATGTCTTGCTTCAACCTAGGCAGACGAATACTACGCCATCACATTCCGCACCCCAGCCGTCCCGGAGCTGGCTCTGGCACATGCATTTCTGGGAGTATCAAGTGAGGCATGTGACCACTAGTAGCATGACTCTAGCGGCAGCGGCGAGGACCATATGTGTTCTCTAGGCCGATCAAAGCCATGGTACACGGGATGATGATGATGATGATGATGAGAAAGCAGTGTTACTAACTTGCCTATAATACCATCAAGACAAACAATAATCAGTAACAAGATCACAGGTTCAGAACAAGGAAATCATGTGAGCTATATACCAGCACTAAAATATAATAAAGGTTCCAGCAAAGTTCACATATATATTCTCATGGTTACTTGCCAGGTTATGAGACCACTGGAAACAAAAACACAATAACCTTTTTGCAGTTAATTATCAGGACATTTGAGTAACAAGTAGTACAAAATAAGCCAACGATAGTACGGAGCTGTGTCATAGTTTATACACATCTCATCACTTAGTAGGCTATCAAATAAACATGCTCATTACAGCTATACAATAAAGCCTGAAAGGTACATGATTATTAAGTGGAAAAACAATTTGGATTTAGATATGCATATGTGTGAGCCAATTAGGTACGATCCACATAGCAGCGTTCACAGAGAAAAGAAAACACATCGACACAATCTAGCTAGTCATTATCCACCAACCAAAAACATCAAATGCGCATGGTCCTGGATATATAGGTCTAATTAAAATCAACTCATGCAGAGCAGACTGCACATGTAGCTAGCTCACTTATCTGAACGAACCAGCTGCTAATTAATAACCTAGCTAGTATAGTGCATACATAGTCAGGTTCAGAGTCGGAGCCGTAAGCTGCAATGTACTACTGCATCTACATCAGAGTACCGCGCTCTCCATGGCGGCCAAGTAACTTGCATCGGCAGTGAGGCTGCAGGGCAAACTCCACCCTCGCGGCCAGCATGCCACGGAGGAAGGACCTCCATGACTCACGTCATGGGCGCGATGCCATGGCTCCTGGGCGGTGGCGGTCGACCTCATGGTGGGTGGGGCGAGTGGGGGAGCGGATGTGGTCGCGGAGGAGATGAAGTACCGGAGTTGGGGGAGAGGAGGCGGCCGTGGATGTGGAGGGTACGCCGGCGAGGTGAGCAGCGGTGGCGGAGATGCTGTGTGGGATTTGGGATTGTCTGCGAGAAGTGGGAGAGGGCTGAGTGGACCTCTACTGAACCTTGACCCAACAGCGGGCTCAGTTAGCTGGTATAGAGTCGCAAAGTTTACAGAGATGAATGAAAGTTCAGTTTAGGGAACTCCGACTACATATCCTCCATTAAAATTGGTGAAGATATATAGCCTGCCTTGCCTATGCCTATCAGACACAAACTGTACTCGTACATGTACAGAATAAAGACTGAATCACAAACATCTGGTTCTGTCAACTTCATTATTTTTTTCTTACCAAGGCAGCAGCTAGCGCCAGGACAACCAGGTGTTCAGAGTTGCAAGTTTATAGAGATGAAAAGTTCAGTTCCATCTTCATCTCGCCCAGGTGAAGATGGCCTACCTATCTATGTTTACGACATACTGAATCATACACCACAATAAAATGGCTTGGCTGCAACATTTGTGCCAGAGCTAGCTAGCAACATTACACACTTGAATTGGGATTCGGAAGTGAATACGAGGTTCTTCGAATTAAGAGCAACCTCAAGATGCAACCAAGTCAATTAGAAAAATTTAGAGCAACCTCAAGATCCAACCAAGTCAATTAGAAAAATTTAGAGGAACAATTAATGCAGAAAGAGAGACCAATAACACAAGATCAGAGAACACCAAGGAACAGCCTTACGTATATGCGTTTCTACCTCCACAAGACGTTACTCAATACCTAGAAGAAAACTAGTCTGTACATTGAAGAATTAGATCAAGAAAACACAGAAAAGTTCTTAGGCAGCATGCCTGCCTCTTGTCCACCAGCATGGCCGCCTATCCTCACGCGCCATGTACATGCACAGCTGTGTTCCGGTCTTTGCCGGACTGCTGTCTCGCCGAAAAACGAACGTGTATGACAGATTCATGAGGCTGAAGATGATGGAATCTGTGGTGGTGGAGGCCGTGAGGTATGTGGAGGATGAATGAGGTAACATTGAAGGAAATGAGGGGATTTATAGAGCGCCATCGCGGGCAGCTGCGAGGCGGGGATTGCGGAGAGACGACGGATGGAAGCGCGATCCGTGTCACGAGCGCGAGGTGAAGATGCAGCCATCGGATAGAGGACTTGCTCTCGCTGGATTCTCGGGAGGCCGCGCGCGTCAAACATGGCAGTAGATATCAATTGACTTGCATGGGCTTAATTGGTTCTGATTTTCTTTAATTGTCTTGTCCCTTTAATCCCGTCCGGAGAGATTGTCTCATGGATTTGGTCTTCCAATCCCCGGCCGGCAAGATGCGTCAAATGATTAACACGACCATGCGGGTACGTTCTTAGGTTGGACGTGCATGATCGCTGGCTATTTTTCACATATGGCTTGGTGACATTTTTTTGTTCCCTCGTCTCTAATTTGATTAATTAGCTAAGATATTATGGGATGCATAGGACGTCCCGATTGGCCGCGTCGAGTGCAGCAATGCAACTATTGGAAGGTGCGTCAAACAAAATGATGGGCACATAATATCACATGTTCTGGAGCTAAAAAAAGATTTTTCCATAAAATCAGAGGCATGGAAAAGTGGGCGCGTAGTTTAAATCCGATCCGTTTCTAGCGGCATCAGCGGGGAGCTAGCGCGTGGGGGGCGTGTGGAACACCTTGCATAGATGTTTTTCTATCGTTGTGCATGGGTTTCCCACAATCCTAGTTTGCTCCCATGTACCAGCTTCATAAAAACCCGTTTCAGCACTTGGAAAATGGAAAACGTTTTTTCGTGGCCACGATGTAAAAATCCCACACACAGCGTTGATTCCCATCTCAGGGCTTACACATGTGCGCGATATGGCCTCGCTCCGGCAAACTATTCATGCATGTTGGCAATAGCCTAGCAGTTTGACCTAAAAGCCATAGAACTTTGTAGGTGATAGCTCATTTCGTGAATGTTTTGCTAGAATAACTGTTGTATTTCAAGTTTGATTTTTCCCCGCAACTGGGTCACATAAAATAATGCCTCATGAAGGTCTCACGTTTTATGTTTTTAATTAGTTGTGCTCAAAATGGGACGTATGGGACACCCCTTTTGGCCGCGTCTAGCGCGACGGTTAACCTGTTAGGAGGTGTGTGAGACCAAAAAATATGGGCACATAAAATGACACGTTTCTGAGCTAAAAATGATTTTTCCAGAAAATCAGGGACATGGAAAAGTGGGCGAGTAGTTCAAATCCGGTCTGTTTCCAGCGGCATCGGCAGGGGATCATAGGACTTCTCGAAGAGATAGTGCGCCAGGGCGGGTCTGTGGAACGGGTAGCGTACCCGTTCTTTTATCATTGTTCATGGGTTTCCCTCAACCCTAGTTTGCGTTCCATGTACCTGCTTCACATAAAAACCCATTTCGGCACTTGGAAAATGGAAAACTGGTTTTCCGTGGCCACGATGTCAAAACCCCGCACACAACATTGATTCTCATCCCAAGGACATGTGTGCAATATGGCCTTGTTCCGGCAAACTATGCATGCCCGTTGGCCATAACAAAGCCCGTTTGACCTAAAAGTCGTAGAACTCCGTAGGTGATAGCTCATTCCGTGAATGTTTTTCGGAATAACTGTCGTATTCCAAGTTTTATTTTTTTCCTTGCAGCTTGGTCACATAGAATGATGCATCGCGCAGGTCTCGCATTTTCTGATTTTTTTAATTAGTTGTGCTCAAAATGGGACGCACCGGACGGCCCATTTCATCGCGTGGAGCGTGGCGGTGCACTTGTTGGGAGGTGAGCAAAACCGAAAAAGATGGGCACATAAAATGATATGTTCCAGAGCTAAAAATGATTTTTCCAGAAAATCAGAGGCGAGGAAAAGTGGGCGCGTAGTTCAAATCCGGCATGTATCCAGCGGAATCAGCGGGAGATGGCGGGGGATCCTACGACTTACTAGAGAGCTAGCGTGTGGGTCAGGTGTGTGGAACGCGTCACGTAGGCATTCTTCTATCATTGTGCATAGGTTTCCCTCAACCCTAGTTTTGCGCCCCTGTATCAGCTTCACATAAAAACCCGTTTTGGCACTCGGTAAACAGAAAACGGGTTTTCCATGGCCACGATGCCAAAACCTCACACACAGCATTGATTCCTATCCCAGAGCACACATATGTGCGTGATATGGCCTCACTCCGACAAACTATCCATGCATGTTGGTCGTAACCTAGCCCGTTTTACCTAAAAGGCATAGAACTCTGTAGGTGATAGCTCATTTTGTGAATGTTTTTCCGGAATAGCTGCCTGATTCCAAGTTTGATTTCTTTTCCTCGCAGCTGGATCACATAGAATGACGCCTCGCCCGAAGGTCTCATAATTTTCTGATTTTTTTCCCAATTAGTTGTGCTCAAAATGGGACGCATATGACGTCCCGTTTTGCCGCGTCGAGCGCGGCGATGCACCTGTTGGTTTTTCGCGTGAAACCAAAAAGGATGGGCAGATAAAATCGCATGTTCCGGAGCTAAAAAGGATTTTTCCATAAAATGAGAGGCATGGAAAAGTTGACGCGTAGTTCAAATCCATCCCGTTTCTGGCGGCATCGGCGGGAGACGGCGAGGGATCCTACGGCTTCCCGGAGAGCTAGCGTGCGGGGCGGGTGTGTGGAACGCGTTGTGTAGGCGTTCTTATATCGTTGTGTAGACGGGCTAGGTTTCCATCAATCCTAGTTCGCGCCCCTGTACCTGCTTCACAAAAAAAACAAGCTCCAGCACTGGAAAAATGGAAAACGGGTTTTATTTGGCCAGGATGTAAAAGTCCTACACAACATTGATTCCCCTCCTAGGGCTTACACATGTGCGTAATATGGCCTCGTTTCGGCAAAATACGCATGCCCGTCGGCCATAACCTAGCCCGTTTGACCTAAACGCCATAGAACTTTGTAGGTGATAGCTCATTTCGTGGATGTTTTTCCGAAATAACTGTTGTATTCCAAGTTTGATTTTTTCTTGGGTCATACGAAATGACGCCTCTCGATGGGACGCGCGAGACGGACGGAGCGCTCCCCTGATGTCCTCAACCTCTGCAGCTGAAATCGACCTCGAGCGGTGGCCCCCCTTCTTCGACGAGCATGGTCGGCGACGGCAGTCCCGCCGACATTTTCTTCTTTTTAATACTAAAATATCTCTTTGCCATGTGTCCTCACCAGAAAACACCCGGGTTTTCTTGGTCTTTATCGCGTGTCACTCTTCGATGTACTCGACGAAGAGAGGGAGATGACGTGGCCGGTTTCTACTCTTCGCCCTGTACCAAGAAAAAGAGACACGACGAAGAAAACGCGCCGTTAGACGGAATGAAAACGGAGATGTGCTTTTCTTTGTCGTGTGTCTGTGTTTGACACCCGACAAAGGCTCTTTGCCATGTACCCGCAAAAAAGCACCCGACGAAGATTCTTCACCGGCCAGGTCTCTGCCATGTCGTCTTCGCCAGCTGTTTTTAGCCCTTTGCCGGGTATTTTAGATACCCGATAAAGATGTCATTTCCTGTAGTGTGGGTAGTATATACTACTAGTTGAATGCCCGTGCGTTGCTACGGATTAGTCAAGTAATACAAATGAAAATTCATAGGCACAGAAAACGCAATATGACTATAATGAAATATTTAGAGGAATTACCATGAGAAGAAATTCATGAAATCTAATTCAACAACATGATATCTCAAACTCATGACAATCAACTTTCAAGAACCTATTTGAAATTAATATACCATCTCATCTATTGAAGTGTGGCATAGTTCCTCATTTTCGTCGCCCACGTAGTACCTCACCACGTGTCTTCCCCTTTCTCGAATTCACAAGTATCCAGCGTCCTCGAGCAATGTTCCTATCACAAACATGCTTCAAACTCCTGTGGACTATACCTTCAGCCCTGCAATTATATGCAATTTTGGCAAGAGAGGGTCATCCTTTCTACATAAAGAAGAAAAATCGATCAACTAAAGACTAAATAGGAAGATAGAAGACAAGGGCAAACACTAATGAAAAGAATCACCATTTCTTAATAACAATCTCATCTCACGCATCAAATGTATCTTAATGATAAAGAGGGTCACCCAAAATAAGTAAGTTATACTTACCATGAAAGTAACTGTGATTTACTTGCATAATTTGGAGACCCGCTCTTCAATTTGGCATGCATTAGAGTAACTCTAGCTATTCTCAAATCAAAGAGGATGCTAGATGCTAAATTTTCAGAGGTGTGGTGCATATAATATTACCTAGTAGGTTAACTTTCATGTACCCAAATTTCGGTGTATTATTCCAGCAAACAAGGCGCGTGAATAAAAGAAGCTAAACCAAAATGCTCTAGCTAAACAAAGGTTTGACCGGCAATAATAATTCATTAGTTTTATAGAATGCAGAAAATTCATTATTTTTAATACAGCTGTAGTGCATGAAGAGATACTACCAGGTTGATCTACCAATTAGGTATATTTACGCTCTAGAATTATTGAGAACCAGCTTCAAGTTTGGTACATAAAACATGTTTCATTTATGTCTACTCCCCCAGACTATTTGTTGGGCCAATTTTATGTTATTCACTCATATCTCTAGCTTATTTTTCTCAACGAGTGTATCTATATGAAAAGCTACCAGCAGAACAGTTGGTGAAGTTGAATTGGTCTTACTACAAAATTAGGTGCACAATTCTTTTGTGAAAGAGTAGTGTACAAAGCACATTTTCTATCGATGCATGCAAAAGAGACCTCTATGAGCCAAACATGATACAAGCCGTAATGAGAAGAGCCATCTTACGAATTTCAATGCTAAAATATTCGTAAAATACAAAAAAAGCGAAGCTGTGTCACTGATTGACTTACTCCCAACGCTGAAAAGTGAACTTTGGTTTGCCTCAGTTCCATGCAGGATCGGCCGCAAAATCTCTTGTAGGCCTTAATATTGGAGATCAGGAAGGTCGTCGCCTGGTCGTGTCGATGAGATGCGTCATTACCTGCTTTGGACCTGCGTTGGTGTTTTCTTAATGACCCCTAGTCCGATATGCTATTCACCTCTCATGGAGCATGCGGGGGACGAAGGGGTCTTGGTTCCTCCTACAACAATAAGTAAGATGAAATGCATTCTCACCGGTTGCCACATTGCATATAACGACATATTTACCAAAATAGAAGTCGGGAGAGCGCCATCCAGGTGGCTGCTGCATCAGCAGCAGAGTAGGGAGCAGATTCATCTCGCAGCGTTCTTCACATGTCCTGCAATGGAATCAAGATGACCATTCTGACGCAGTTGAATATGAAATGCAAGTTTGTGACGAACCAAGACCGTAGCAGAAGGCAGCACATTGAAATCTATCAACCGGGGACATAAGCATGCATCTTATTAGAAAGGTTTAGCACTCGGCATGCAATAAATCAAACACATGGAGTATAATATGCAAAGACAATGAAGTGTGGCCAAAAAATGCCAGGCATGGACTTGACGAGGATCATGCCGGTCGCATCCAGGCAGGTGTGGTAATGAAATCTCTTCACCTCGAAGAAGGTGCGGGCCCGGATGAGGAAGGCGCCGAAGAAGACGGACGGCCGGAGGGGGAACTGGCCCGACGCGATCTTGCCCAGGATCCACGACACGTTGATAGAGGTGTGCGACATCTCGGTTATGACGTATGCGATGTTGATGGTTGCCAAGATTGGGACTGTGGCGGTGGAGGTCGTCGACGGAAGGGAATAGGCGAGGCGGTGCCGGTCATGGAGGCAGGCAGGAGAGGCCGACCTGGGTGGTGGGAACCTGCGGCGTCATAGAGGTTCTGCAGGCAGGTCGCGCGGCGGAGCCAAACACCCACAGAGGCAGCACACATTGGGAGCCTGCGGCGGCGAGAATAAAAATCGGCGATAAAGGAGAGATATATTTCATGGATATTTCCTTACACCTATGAATAGGAAAGACATCAGGGCAAGTAAGGAAAGAAAATGTCTGCAATTATATCTTTCCTGATGTATATCACGCGTTGGGAAATACGTGATTGATTGGATATGATTCATGACACTGCATAATTTTGTTTTGCAGGGAACCATGATTTTGATATTGTGTGATGATAAAAAAGGAAAGAGGCACGACTTGCCTTGTAATTAGATCCGACGATTTGATGTTAAGCTTAGACCGTGAGATTAGATTGGATGGCCAGGATCTTTTTAATGACGACCACCAAAGTGCGTTCAGTGTCAAACGATCAACTCTCATTTAATAGTACTAAAACCGCCAAGAGTTTGCCTTGTCGAGTTGTTGTTATGTAAGCTAACCCTTCGGTTTATCACGATTTCACTAGAAAGAAAAGGAGAGATAAGGAGTTGAGTGGGTCTTCCAAGAAGCATTTTCTGATTTTTCAGGTTTATATAAGGTATTCCGTCTATGCTTATGTTGATTGGAGTCAATTAAATCGGAACCAAATATCCGCGTCCTTAATTAATTTCCGTTGATTACTTTCGTACAAACATGCTACTACGTAGTTGATTGGGCCCTGAAATTAATACTAAATTAATTAGTACTAAATTCTCCTACATTTTAGGAATGTTTTAATTCTATACTCATTCTTCACCAAATTTTCTGGTGAAAATTTTGGGCTATTAAATCAGCCAAATTAACGACGACTGTCACAGAGGCGACGACGGCAGGCCGTTTGCCGGCGCGCGGATCCGCAAGCCTGCGTGGCCGAGGGCGAGCCGGCCACCAGGACGCGCCGGCGACGACGCAGGCCATGGAGGGATTTGGCTGTCATCGTCCTCCACGCGCAGCTCGCGCAACGGGGATCCCTCCTTCCCGTAGTCCTCCACCTGGATGTTCCGCCGCGGCAATACTCCGATGTGCTGCGTCTGGCGGTCTCCCCCGACGACCTCGCCGGGAACAAGTCCGCCCCCGTGTGGCCGGTGAGGCGCCCCTCCTCTTCTCCCTCTCTCTAATCCTAAAACGAACCAGTAAATAATTTCGCTGATCTCCATTTGATTGGATCTTGGTTCTGATTTCGGAATTGCAGTCCGTGTGTGTGCGTAGATGATTTTGGATCAGAATTAGGGAGCTTTTGGTTGTCCATGTAGGTGATACCTAAATTACCCAGATTGATGTCTGTTGGTTCAGTTCAACGAAAATACATGTACAGAGTTTGATATCAGCACACTTATTTGCTGTCAATACGTTACCCAGGAGGACTAGTTTCTCCATAGATTAGACCAGCGCAAGCCCTTGCGGTTAGTTAACTCGAGGAACCAACGTTGCTTCCAAAAAAATGCTAGTAGTATCTTCTTTTTTGGAGTGCCTTGTTAAAACCTGATGCAACCTTGGTGTTGTGCTATGCAAGCACTGTACTTGTTTCTGTCCAGTTCGCCTCTTGATATCTCACATTTTCATGCCATCATATTTATTTTCACTCTGAACTTGAGTTTGAGGTTGACTGTGAAGTTGCGGTGCATTTTCTTTCAGACCTGAGCCCACAAGAATCGACGCTGCTATGTGGTGTGGTGGAGGTAGAGTGGCCCTTTGGTCCTGGAGGATGGGAAGACGAGGTGCACGTTCTACATACTGACCCATTAGGGCCCCAAGTTAAGTGCTCTAGTGGCTGTGAGATACGGGTAAGCATGGCTGCATGGTTTTACTGAACGTGCAACGGCGATACATGTGCAAGCATATTTGTTCGTTGTCACTACGTTATCCAGGAACACTTGTTTGTTGTAAGTACTAGTTTACTCTAGATTAGATCAGTTCAAGCTCTGAGGTTAGTTAACTGGAAGAAGCGAAACAAGGACAGATCAATAATTCAATTGGTCTTATTTCTGAATTTAATGGGTCATGTGCGCTTTGATTCAAATTGCAGCTGTACACTACAGCTAAATGTGACTACTTTGTCAAACTTGAATATTAATCTTGCCTGTTTAATTAACTCGAAGGACTAGTCAATAATATCTTTGTCAGTCTGTGTGCGCAAGGAACTCAATGTGAGTGCCTAGATGATTTTTTCATCAGAATCAGGGAGCTTTTTGCTGTCCATGTACGTGATGCCTAAATTACCTAGATTGATATATGTTGGTTCGGTTCAACGAAAATACATGTACAGAGTTTGATATCAGCACACTTATTTGCTGTCAGTACGTTAGACCAGCACAAACTCTTGCAGTTAATTAACTCGAGGAGCCAACGTTGCTGCAAAAAAATGCTAGTATCTTTTTTTTTTGGAGTACCTAGTTAAAACGTGATGCAACCTGGGTGTTGTGCTATGCAACCACTATACCTGTTTCTGTTCAATTCGCCTCTTAATATCACATTTTCTTGCCATCATATTTATTGTCACTCCAAACTTGAATTTGAGGTGCATTTTCTTTCAGACCTGGGTCCACAAGAACCAACACTGCTATGTGGCGTGGTGGAGGTAGGGCGCTCCCGACCTTTGGTGCTGGAGGATGGGAAGACGATGCATGCAGATATATCGGGCTTGGTCAAGAATCGACACTGCTAAGGTGATTCTTATCAAGTGCTTGGTCAGAACAGATTAATCGGGCTGTTTAATTTTACTAATGATATATATTCTGTTTGGTATGTCTTGTTCCGATAAACTTCCCCTTTTACTCAACAAGGTTGAAATTGTTGTGTGGAATTTACTCCAATCATGTCTTTTTCTTTTTTCGTCAGGGAAACTTGAAGAAGATGTTGGCCAAGGCTGAATCCGAACTCTCAGCAACCGTGTATTTTTTTTGACGATAGTGTTCTTCTTTGGTTACAACCATACTGGCATCATCAAGCACACCATGCAGATCATCTGTCGGTGAGACCTCTTATCCCTCATCTTTTGATTTTCAGCGAATGGAGTTCTTTTCATGTACAGAACTTTGGTGTATATCAAAGCTGATGAATATTTTCACTAGTTGTACTGATATGAACTATTAGCGGAGCTAATCGATGAATGCTAGCAAGAATAAGAACAACTAGTGATATGAACAATGGACGTGATGCTAATGGGCGATCCTGGATTTATACTTTGATGGAAACACACAAAAATTGTTTGATTCTGTGGTTTTTGTGAACATTTTTGTTAAGGAGTTTATGTGTTACTTGCAGAATTAAAAAAACAAATATAATTGCATTTTCTCTAAAATGTAGAGCACCAGGATGACGACTTGGAGGATTTGCATCACTCCCGTAGGAAGCTTTCCAGGCGTAGTTATGTTCATGGTTAGACCTGAATACATTCTTTATGCCTTTGAACATGCTGCTTATTACGAGAAGGCTAAGAAGAAGATCAACCGTCAAGTTGCTCCTCTGGGGGCACATCTTCTTCTAGGGGCTTACTTGGTGGAATGCCTGGTGGAGTATTTCTGTTTTTGCTTGTTCGAAATGATGTGCTACTGCTTCTTATTATCTCGAAAGATTGGTATCTGCACCTAAGTGGTTTGTTTGTGAGATGGAAACCGTTGCTATCTCTAGTCAAAATTCCCTGCTATAATATAAGAAAGAAATTTAGAGTCAGGCCATGAGTAGGCTTTAGTCTGACCTCCAAACAAACAAATGAAGGAAGTGATTTCCATCACCTCTTGTGGTAAGAAGGCAATGCAAACATTCTTTGTGATCTGGCCTGAGTAGGTTTGAAGCATGATGTGTGAAACTAGTGTTGATTTGGTTGATCTGTCTCTGTTTCCTGACCTGAATGTTTTGGCTTTATCAAATCAATGCAGGTGGTGGACGGAGGACGTGCCGGCGACCGAACCTTGTGTTTAGTCCGGTGGTGGAAGGTATCTGCTGGGACACGGAGTTGGAGTGACTTGTCGTTGTTGGTAATTTTAGGCCCTACGGAATCTTTATGTTTTATCGTGTGCACGAAAACAATGCCGTGATGTTTACAGTAACATGCTCATCGCTTGCCTGGAGTCTCCAGTTTTGTGTCTACATCATTGCTGGTCAATCTTTGGTTACCCTTGGATGGATTGCAGCCATGCTTGCTATACAATAGTGGTTGATGATCATGACGTCCTTTGTTTTCATGTTTCTCTATGCTCCTGTGACTTTTGGTTGGGCTCTGTTCAGATTTAAGGCCTGAACTAGTTTAGGAATTGACAATTTGAGCGTCTTGATAACTCTGCAATCCTAAACGTGGTGACCTGCTTTGGTTTGTAGTAGTTGGTCATGGCACTGATAAGTAGTGTTTTAGTTGATTGTTTCTGTGATGGGTAGGATTCCTTAATGTTTGATTTTAGGATTGTAGCTTTGTTTTGGTTTTGAAAAAATAGAGCCCTTGTGTTTTGCAATATGTTGTATGTGCATGAAGCTCGTTTGAAATTGTATGTTAAGTAGATTGGTTGTTGGTAATGTCAGGCTGTCCGGAATCCATGAGCTTTTCTTGTTGGTAGAAGAAAAGCAATCCTGTGATGTTTTACAGAAACAGTTGTATATATGTGGTTGAATTGGTGTCTAAGCGCTGCAATGCTGAAACTGTGCATGGTCGTTTCTGCTGCAGGGGATGGTGAGTCGCCGGCGAGGACGACATGGCCAGGCCATGTGCTGTGTCTAATCTTTGTCTGATTTAGTCGGGCGTCCATCTCTAGGCTGTTGCGCGGCTGCTTGTTTGTCATCCGGTGAGACCTCTCATCATCAAACACACCATGCCGATCATGTGCCCGTGAGACCTCTTATCTGTCATCTTTTCATTTTCAGCGAGTGAAGTTGTTTTCATGTGTAGAACTTTACATGTATACCAAAGGTGATGAGTATTTTCACTAGTTGTACTGGTATGAAGTATTACCGGAGCTAATCGATGAATGCTAGTAGCAAGAGTATGAACAGTTAGTGATATGAAGAATGGATGTCCGAGTGCTGCAATTAATGCTGAAACTCTGCATGGTTGTTTCTAGTGCAGGGGAAGGCGGCATGGTTGCCAGTGAGGACGACATGTCCAGGGTATGGTGCCGTGGCTCATCTTTGGCTGGTTCAGTCTGGCGTCCATGTGGGGGATGTTGTGCTGCTGCTGCTTGTTCGTGTATTTGAAATAATGTTTTGAACGGTTGTAATATAGTTGACATGCTGAGAAAGCTTGCCACAAAGCTGTGTATGTGTTGTGCGTGCTGTCAGTTGATGGTATCCTTTTGTCGACGTGTGGTGTGGTCTGGCTGTCTCGACAGCAGCAGCTGGTGCGTCTTTCTATGTGAAAAAAAATGCTTCAGTTGCTGTAATATTGGTGTATTGTAATGCTCCGGTCGAGAAGCTATGTGGAAAAAAATACGCTTTGAGAGGTTTTCTTTTTAATCTTCTGATTATGCGAACTGTGAAAGTCCAGAAAATAGGGATGGCCGTGCCAAAATTTTGGATTTTGTTAAGTTCTATTCTTTTGGGAAAATTGTGCCGATCTAAAATAATCATCAGCGGCGGTCCAAGCAGAACCAAAAGTAAAGTAGTAGTAATGTTTTTTTTTTTTTTTGGAATTGCTAAGTTAATCATTTGAGGTTGAGAATTGTGCAAATTGCAAAGTCATCGAGCAAGTGCACTTGGCAGTTGGCCAAGATAATTAGCATATATAGGTGACGTTGAAAATTCAAGCATTTTTTAGTCCTTGACGAACAAAATGTGCCAGGTGGGGAAACGGGCATGTTTACAAGCTATAACTTGTATCGATGTAGTAGTTAGTTTGGACCAATGACTACGATCGAGGAGACCACGGCCGTGAACTACTAGCCTTGGATGGTTCGATCTCCTCCGGCTGGTCCGGCTCCAGACCGAGGTGGACGACGAAACGAGCGCAACGGCGGGCTGGAAGGTGTCGTACCGCGACAGGAAGCTCGCCGGAGCCGGCAGCGAAGAAGTAGAGGTGTTCGACGCCGTCGTCGTCTGCAACGGCCACTCGGCCGGACGAGCCGCACCTCGCTGACATCGCAGGTAAGGTAACCATCAATTGGCAGCTAAGCAAGCTTGCAAAGGTGAGAGCAAGTGAGCTTAGCTGACGATCGTTTGCTGCAGGTATCGACGGTTGGCCTGGGAAGCAGATGCACAGTCGCAACTACCCATTCCACGGCCAAGTGCGTTATCCATCCATTCCATTGTCTTAATTCTCCCCAGACCGGCAGCGGCAGGCTATAGCATATACACATGTGGAAGAACTCACATCTCTCAGCTTCTCGCATGTACCAACATCATTGGTGCATGGCTAGGTTGTGGTGATCGTAGGATATATATGCACCAAGTAGACTCGACATTTCCAGGGACATCGTTGGTGTCGCCAAAGAGGTCCATGTTGCGCCGGTCGCCCGCTACCTCTGAACTGCAGAGCACTGCCCATGCCAACTTGTGGCTTCATCCCATGGTACGTAAAGCAACTCAGTCGATACAACACATTGGACATATTCACATATGTATATCTTCTCAAATTGTGGCGACGTCCCATGTTTGAAATGTTTGCAGATCGAGCGTGCACAGGAAGACGGCAGCATGGTAGCTACTTGTGTGCTTTGATTAACTACTGTTTTTCTTAGACTTTCTCAGATTACACATAAGTGAAGCCATTTGAAGAAACCAAACTTGCTAGCCTGTAGTAGATATGCACCGGTGCTGCCTAGTGCCCAAATTAATTTAGTCTTGATAATTCTGCTCTACAGACTAACCATGGTGTTTTTTATTGTCTAAGGAGAACGAGGAGTAGATGACGACTAGAGTAAGCAATTGCTGGAACCTGATGCATCACTTGGAAGGAAGAAAGCTAGAAGACCCTGACGATGACATGATATCTATGGCTTGGTACTTGAGCTATCTCTTTGGTCCATTTTATTTCATCTTACTTCCTTTTCATGCTCTTGAATGAATGTGTTGGTCCCAGCTCCTGTGTGCTCCCTTCTGTTATTGCCTACTAGCGTTCTGATACCTACGAGATATTTATGTTGGAATGCCGGTAAACAAGTATTTCAACGTTTAACAGCCGGTTCTTCATTTTTCCCGCAGCTTGTCGTAGAAGCCGTGACCTCCAATGCTCAGTCCCTCATATGAATTGGGAGGCAGGACGCCTCCTCCCCTCCCTGGCGCAAACTCGACGCCACGTCAACATGAGAATTCACCTCCTTGCAGCTAGCCGTTATGTTTGTTGATTGGATGGCTTCCGACTTGTGAAGAAGCCATGGGATGGCTGGCGTTGCTTCAAGATACCTAGAACCAGCGTTTCCTATTTAGTAGTTGGTGTGTGCCGTAGCTGCTGACTAGTACTGCATGTATTTCCCTTGATTTTGAAAGATCCATATGTATAGAAATGCAGATCAGCCTGTCATTGTTGGATATAGTTTTCTGGTTGATTGTATGTAACATGGGTTGTGATGTATGATCTGTTGTCATAACAAAAGTAAGCTATTTGCTGTGCAGGTTTAAATGTTCGAAAAATAGGCAAGGTCTTGCCAATATTTTGATTGGTTACCTGGCTTAATAACCAGTTCCATTTATTAAGGAAACCAGCTGACAACAAGTTTTGTAATCAAGTATAAAGGAGAAAAGCGTTGCTAGGGAGCAACATGTAGCTATATAGTTTTGGTACCTGAGCTAGGTGATCTGTTTTCCTACCATAATCGAGAATCGACCTAGCTATGTTGGTTCCAAAGTGGATCCAGCTTGTTTGGAGAGTGAAGACCGGTAGAAGGGGAAAAAAGTATATCTGTTAGGTGAGGTAGAACCGTTATAGATAGCACGTGAGCTTTGGTCACTTGGGCAGGAAAAAAAAACATGCCATAGTTTGTGGCATATTTATTTGAGAGAATTTTCTACCATGTTTGGTGAGCGTTATGTAGCTCTAATTAACAGACGTCTCACTCGCAGGGAGCCTGCGCGTGTATAAGGAACCTAGGTATTTATGCCATAGTTTGTGTGTAAGGAACCTGTGTACTTATGCCATAGTTTGAGAAATGAAAATCAACTACTCCTTAACAAAAAAAACATTTAGTGGCATGACCAAGAATTTAGTCGTAGATGTCAATTGGAATGCTTGTGAAATATTATTTTAGATTTTCGTGTGCCTGCTCAGGCAGAGAAAACGAGTGAGAATCTGCATCTCCATCCTAGAGAGCTTGATGGATGAAGCCGCAATATTTTCCAGAAAACTAGCTTCAACCATACATATATTCTAGTAGTCCATGCCCAAAAAAAGGAAGCAATCAAATCAAAATAATTTATTCTGGCTTCCTTATGAGGTAATAAAGGAAACATATAATTTCCAATATGCAATTACTCAGCTAAGCAGATAGCGAGCACAAGGTATTCATCCATTCGCTGAAAATCTGCGCTATGGCCTTTACTGCAATTAATAGGATTGTCTATGATTTAGTATCCAGCTTGGTAAATAAGGCATGTTTGGTTTCCCGTTGCCACCTCATGATCCATGGGAGTAGGCATCTCAGCTGTCCATCTCTTAGGAACATCAGGTAGATAATTCCCGCCCTAATTTTTCTCCCTCCAAATTCGAAACTACCCTCCCTCCGACCTATTGCCTCTATATATACTGGGAGGGGTGGAGCCTACGCGTGCGTCGTGTGTGAATGTCACCGCTGACGAGCAGCTGTACTTGTTGGCCAAGCAACCATCTTCTACTATATCGACTTTTCAATGGTACGAGATTAATGGGAACACATTTTACACTTTCGCCCAAGACAAAAAGAGCACCAACCAAAACAGTGGTGTCCGCTTTGATGCAGAAGATGGCAATGGGAACAAGGTCACATATTATGGGTACATAGAGGAGATATGGGAACTTGACTATGGACCTAATTTCAAGGTCCCTTTGTTCCGGTGCAAATGGTTCAACCTGAAAGACGGGGTACAGGTAGACCCGCGTACGGAATGACTACAGTGGATTTCAAGAATCTAGGGTACGACACCGAACCATTCGTCCTAGCCAGTGAAGTGGCTCAGGTTTTTTATGTGAAGGACATGTCTAGCAAACCGAAAAAAGAAAAGAAAGGCAAGAGGACACACCATACAATGAGCCAAAGCGGCACATAGTTCTTTCAGGAAAAAGAAACATCGTGGGAGTAGAGGACAAGACAGGCATGTCAGAAGATTATAATAAGTTTGATGATATTCCACCCTTCAAGGTAAAAATTGACCCAAGCATCATCTTAAACAATGAAGATTGTCCATGGTTGCGTCGCGATCGGAAGAAAGGGAAACAGACGAAGAAAACTCAGAAGACTAGCTAGATAGGGATCATAACTTGTGTATCTCAATATGGAAATCACTTTTGTGTAATGATGTTACTCGTATGTAAGATATTAACAATGGAGATGGTTGGTTTGTTTTACTAGTTAAGTAGCTTTCACGGGCTTGCAGGGAAATTTTTCCGAGGCGGAACTTCCGAATATGCCATATATAGGGCATGTGCACCAAGGGCATATTCGAGAAGTTCCGCCACGGGAGATTTCCCAACCATTTCCCCAACATTGTTAGAGGAGATGGAGTCTTTCACGGGCTTGCAGGGAAATTTTTCCGAGGCGGAACTTCCGAAGATGCCATAGGGCGTGTGCACCAAGGGCATCTTCGACAAGTTCCGCCACGGGAGATTTCCCAACCCTTTCCCCAACATTGTTAGAGGAGATGGAGTCTTTCACGGGCTTGCAGGGAAATTTTTCCGAGGCGGAACTTCCGAAGATGCCATAGGGCGTGTGCACCAAGGGCATCTTCGACAAGTTCCGCCACGGGAGATTTCCCAACCCTTTCCTCCATCCATGGTGATGAAACTCTCCATCCATGTTGGCTTGTTGAGCTGCTTGCCATGGCGTATCGATGCTCCTTTTATAGGCACGACGCCGCTTCTACATTGTCTTCTTCCTCCGACAGGGCGTCGTGCGCTACATGCTTTATCTCATCGAGCAGGGCGTCCTTATCCTGCCGACAGCTTTAGTACCGGTTGCACCCACCAGTCGGTACTAAAGGTTACCCACGCGTCCTTATCCCACCGACACTTTTGTTACATGACAGAAAAACCACCTTTAGTACCGGTTGCACCCACCAGCCGGTACTAAAGGTTACCCACGCGTCCTTATCCCACCGACAGTTTTGTTACATAACAGAAAAAACACCTTTAGTACCGGTTGCACCCACCAGCCGGTACTAAAGGTTACCCACGCGTCCTTATCCCACCGACAGTTTTGTTACATGACAGAAAAAACACCTTTAGTACCGGTTGCACCCACCAGCCGGTACTAAAGGTTTGCCGCGCCATTGCGTTCCGCCTATTTTCTTCCCGCGCTTTCCACCGGTTCCTGCCTCTGTCTTCCCGCCATTTTTTCACTATATACATGTAGGCTTGGCCTCCATTTACATATCACATCTAGACTCATATCTTCAAACCTCATCATTCTCTCCCATGGCTTCCATCGTATCTCTAACCCCCGGGAGGCGGAGGCGCTTTGCGCCTCGAACTACCCCTGCCCGCCGGGGTACCGCGTCCCGACCGGCTGGTTGCTAAGCATCGGAGGCGTACCGGTCCCTCCAGTCCCTCTAGGTGTGGCGCACGAGATGGCCATCACGAACCACTACTACTTCGAGCTCACACCAGAGCAGCGGAGGAATCCCCAGTGGCATCCCGACTACAACCCGACTTGGGAAAGCTTCTTCATCAATCGGCGTGAGAGGGCGCTTGCCAGGCACGAGGAGGGCGGCCCGCCTCCTTCGAACTTCAACGAGGCCGGCCATCGGCTGTGGTAGCGCGGCCGGACTCTCCAGGGCGTCATGGCCTACCGTGGCCCCCGCCTGCGCTACCCTCAGTCCCAGCCCACGCGTGCTCTCCCGCCGAGATTCGACTACCGTGACCCCGATGCCAGCGACGATGATGACGGCGACTACGACGACTACAGTGGCGAGTACTATAGGGCTAGGCACGAGTATGACTGAATGACTCCAACAGTCAAATCTGGCCATGTATCTTAATTTTCAGTTGAGCTATGTACTTTTAATTCGAGTTCAATCGTAATAAAATTTTATTCCCGCCCCTTTCTTTCCCGCCTTTTTTCTCCCACGCGCGGCGTCGTGGAGGGAAAGTTCCCCGCGCGGCGTCGTGGCGGGAAAGTTTCCCGCGCGACATCGGGGCGGGAAAGTTTCCCGCGCGGACGGCGTCGTGGCGGGAGTAAAGAAATAGAAAAGAAAAGGAAAGAAAAGAAATAGAAAAGAAAAAGTAAAGCAATAGAAAAATAAATAGAAAAGAAAAGAAACAGAAAAGAAAAAGAAAAGCAATAGAAAATAATAAAAAGAAAAGAAATACTCCCTCCGTTTCAATCTATAGTGCCTATAGATTTTCTGCACGGTAATTAGCGCAACACATTTTTTAACACAAAACCCCCAAAAGAGTCGAACTACGATCTCAGAAATACTCCCGATCTGCCGATCCCTCGATCCCGCCGTGGAGTCCTTATGTCCAGCTATTCAGCTCATCTCGGTGGAAGGGGTTCTTCGCAAATAAACACAGATATACTCTTATATTATGAAACAAATGCAAAAAATCTATAGGCACTACAGATTGAAACGGAGGGAGTAGAAAATAAAAGCAAAAGAAACAGGAAAAGAAAAGAAAAGAAACAGAAAAGTAAAAAGAAACAGAAAAGAAAAAAGAAATAGAAAAGAAACAGCAAAAGAAAAGATAACAGAAAAAGAAAAACAAAAACAAAAAAAAAACTTTTGCACCGGTTGGTGCCACCAACTGGTAAGAAAAGTCTTTCGTACCGGTTGGTGGCACCAACCGGTGCCAAAGGCCCCTCCCCTCGTTTTCCCTTAGGCGCGCGGCAAAAAATTCCCCAAATCGACAGAATCCCCCGCGCGACGCACAGAGAAATTTCCGCGCCGCCGTCCGCACCCATGCCGCGCCGCCGTCCGCAGCCACGCCATCGCCGTCGCCGCGCTCCGTAGGTAAGTCCGCCGCTCCCTCCCCGGCCTTCTTCCCTCCCCGCTCGCACGCGCGCTCGCAATAGTGTCCGGCGCCGGCGCCGCCGACGCCGCCTCGCCACGCCCAGCTGTGCCCCGACGCTGGCACGCCCCGCCACGCCCCGCCGCTGCCGTGCCCTACCGCAGACGCCCACGCCGGCGACGGTAAGCCGCACTCTGCGGCTTCGTCGACACCACCCGCAGGGTGTTCGACTAAATGCCGCAGACGCCCACGCCCATGCCGCAGGTGCCGCTGGCCGTGCACCGTGCCCCTGCCCGTGCGCCGTGCCGCTGTCGTGCGCCGTGCCCCGACCGTGCCGTGCCGCTACCCTGCCGCTGCCCTGTCGTGCCCTGCCGTGCCGCTGCCCTGCCGTGCCGCTGCCCTACCGCTGCCGTGCCGCTGCCGTTGCCCTGTCGAGCTTGGTGGCGTGCAGAGTCACCCGCCGCTCCCCCCTCCATCGATGCCGCCTGCTGCTTGTGCTGCTGCCCGTGGAGGTGGTTGCGCTGAGGCGTCGGCGGCGGAGGGTGAGTGTGAGGGCGAGAAGGGGGTAGGCGTGGGTTTTTGGAGATGGTGATCGCGGGGATGCGCCTCCCTCTAGTGTTGATCTAGTTGGCGACTTGACACGCTCGCGGCTTGGTTGAGAGTAAAGCGATGTCGAGTCGAACAAATGCGTTCCGAGATGGTGGTATTAGAAGTTCAGAGCAACCGAGGAATGGGGCAGCCGTAGTTTTTTTTAAAGTAAAATAGAAACGAATCCATTGAGAGAAGAGCGAGAGGAGGAGGGGGAACACCGAGTCTGTGGCCGTGGCGGTTCGTTATGGTTTTTTGCTTTCTTCATTTCAATTGTTATCCATCTAGCAATCTGTTATATGATCATGACATGATGAATGAAATATAATTGTTTTCTTAATTTTGTAGTGACATTGAGGTATGGCGGACGGCACATTCGTCCGAGATGAGAGGGGGAAGAAGCGGTGCAGAAATTGATCTATGAGAGTGCCCGTGGTACGAAACCCGATGGAGATGATAACGAGTTCGAAGACTTTCTGAATGATTTCGGCGAGGGACTTGAGTATGAACAAGTTAGAAGAGACAACGAAGTGTCCATAACAAACTCCGGCGAGGTGTATATTTATGTATCAATTAGTATATGTTCATCGATCCCTAGATGCATTCATTTATTTGTATTGCACTTATTAACGAATAATTTTTTCTTTTAGCCTTCGCATCATCGAGCAAGTCTGTTAAAACAAAACGAGGCCCGACGAGAGTGTTAAAGGGCGAGGGCAGGTTAGCCCTCATGGCATTTAAGGCTAATGGTGAACCGGAGCATCCCAAAGAGTTCTGCCGCAAATTTACAAATCAAGCCGGAGTTCTTGTTAGGGACCATGTACCGATCAGCATTCAAGAGTGGAATAAGCCGAAGAAAGCGGGGACTGAAGCTAGTTATGTCAACGATGCGATGAAAACTTTTCTTTGGGACACTCTACTGACACGATTCAGCCTACCGGAAGACATGACGGAAGGCCAGAAGAATAAAGTCAGGGAATGAACATGGAAGAAGATGGCCATACATTTCCAGACCTGGAAGAAAAATTTATGGGACAAATATAAGAATGAAGATCCAGTATTCAATGATAATCTAGTGAAGATAAAAGATCACTGGCCCGCATTTAAGGAGTATAAGCAATCGTCTACTTTTGTGTCCCGATCGGAGACAAATACGAAAAATGCTGCAAAGAAGAAACTTTGGCATCATTTGGGGTCGGTGGCTACAAGACCGCCATTCCGAAGTGGACAGCGTTTGAGAATAAACTCGATGGATGCGGGAATCACTCCACGGACATGGGACCGGCCCGAACGGTCGAAGTTCCGGTTGTTCGCGCATGGGGCGGGGTTGGACCCAAATACGGGGCTGATCGTTGCGAAGGGAAAATGGAAGGAAAATATTGAGGCAATCGTACCGAAGCTTGTAGATGCAATTGAAAAGGTCAGAAAGGGAGAGTACATTCCCGATAGAGAGAATGACGAGCTTACACTCGCTCTAGGGAATCCTGAACACGTTGGACGGGTACGAGCTTGCCCAGGTCTCACCATGAAGGAAGCGTTCCCGGAGTCCGCTGACACTTATAGAAGCCGTTCGCGGAAGAAGAAGAAGGACGCCGACACGTTAACATAATTGTTAAATAGGGTGGAGGCGCTTGAGAAAAATCGGAGGGCACCCGATCAGCCGCTGTTTCGCAGGATCCACAAGCCGATGCTGCCCCATCTCGGCGAAGAAGCGAGTGTCGGTTCCTCGCATCTTGACGGATGTGGAGGAAGCTACCCCGTGGATTATGTCACGGAGAAGACAGATTGCGAGCTACATATGTTATTCGGGACCGCGTCCGTTAAGGTGGCGGTCGGCTATGTGTACCCAAGTGAAGATGGAGCAATGCACCATCATATGCCCATTCCACCTGGCTGTGTTCGTGTCGGGGTGGATGAAGTTGTTCCGGGTTTTGAAACAGTGGAGCTTGATATTCCTAGAGGTGAAGATGAGAGGACACTGGCCGATGTCAAGCACGGTTTCGCCCTATGGCCGAAGAAGTACATCGTCCTTTTGCAAAGGCAACCGACTCCTCCACATGAGCATCAAAGGCCCTCGACTCCTCCTCCTAGCAGTCCACATGAGCAGCTAAGTCCACACCTACCTGAGAGGGACCGCAACGTGAGTCCACCACCTCGAGATCCTCCGTGTAAGACAGCGCCCGTTAAGCGGAACGGTACGCCGCCTAGGAAGAAAGCTAGAAAGGAGAAACCACTGCCACCTATTGAGAAGTTACCTTGGGAAAAAACTCCCGAGGAAAACCAGGAAGCCGTTGACTCCCAGCTGAGGGCCTTACACCAAGTCTACCAGCTCGGACAACAACCCGTTCAATCGGCCCCCCTCTCAAGGTGTTTGACGAGATGGCCGTTCAAAGTTCTCGGCAATACACCGATTACCCCTTAGCTGAAGTACAATATCAATTTGGTCGAGAATCTCAGGAAGCTACCAACAAGAATGCGTAACTTGCATACGTGGTACGGTGTTGCCACAAAGGGAGGGATCGAGACTATCATGGTGCGAGTTAAGGAAGAGCACTACTTCCAAGAATACTCTGTGAACGTTGACTTCGCCGAACTCTTCCAGTTATACAATCTTTGGGCCCTCGACAAATCTATCATCAGTTCCTATTGTCTGTAAGTGATTTATTTATATAATTTGAGAAGTCTTTAGCTTAGCTCCTTCATTATCTGCAAATTATAATCTTTTGTGCGCTATGTTATGCAGATCGAAGATGCTCGAATGCAAAAGGGATGAAATCACGGACATTGGGTTCATTGACCCGGACACAATGCATGTCAAGACCATAGAAGAACCCCTCTATAACGAGGGATACACTCGGAGACTTTGCTAAGGTTTTTGAAGCGACAACGTGACAAAAAGATAATACTTTGGCCTTACAACTTCCAGTGAGTGTTACTCTCTTATAACACATTCTATTTTGCTCACCATATGTTAAAATATTAACTGATGACTTATATATATGACACTACATATTTAAACGTGCGTAGGTTTCACTTTATTCTTCTCGTCACTAAAATATACGAAGGAGAAGTTGAAGTCTTTGACTCACTAACCAAAGAGCCTATACTATACAAGTCTTGTTTTCTTATGCTCAAAAGGTAATTCAAATTCTTATCGGTTTTTTTGTGAATTTCCTGATATCAACTGATTGATAACTCTTTTGTGCATTTTCTTTTGTCGGGCAGCGTATGGGAAACTTTCATCAAGGAAGATCAGTCCTTTCAATGGGCACCGAAGCTGATATGGCGTGCGAACAAAGTAAGTAATAGTTACCTAGGTCCACACACCTTTATCATACTTGATTATTGTTTGACTGAATTATATTCTTGTACAGAAATGCGCGAAACAACCAGAGGGGACTGATCTATGTGGATACTACGTTTGCGAGTACATCCACAAAATTGTCGGCGAGAGAGCGAATAATGAAAGAAATAGATAGGTACGAAAACAATATTCACAAATTTATTTTGTTACCATAAGTTCTGCTGAGTTCCAGTAATAATTATTTGATTTGTGATTTGATATATACATATATATACATACACATAGCTCATGTATTCATTTGTATCTTATTCTTTTACAGTTGAGAAGAAAGCGGGAGAAGATCTCAATCGAGGAGCGCTTCAAAGCAATTGGCGAGGAATTGGCGGGATTTTTCCTTCGGGAAGTCATACCACCATCCGGAGAGTTCCACTATGCATAAAGATCTTCTCCCGCTCCTCGATTGCTTTGTGTATATATAGTTCGACTCGGAGTGTACCACTATGGTACATGTAATAGATAGTATGCCTCGGAGAGTACCACTAAGCATGAAGATCGATCTTCATGCATGTACTACTTTATTCTGGTGCATCGACTTGATATGCATCGAAGAGTACTACTTATGCAATTACATGTGTGTTATATTATATGCACCAACTTGATATGCATCACCTTGATCTTCATGTACTACGTAAACCCAAACGCGTTTCTGGTGCATCGACGTGATACGAAACGCACCGATACCCCTAAACCCCTGCAAAAACCCTAAACCATGAATTCTTCGCCGCGGCAGAGATTCATGCATATTTCCTGCCGCGGTAGCCAACCTTTGGTACCGGTTTGTAATACAAACCGGTACCAAAGCTCCTCGCCGTGCGCTCTCCCGGGCGCCCACGTGGAGGCGCCATTAATACCGGTTCGTAAGGAATCGGTACGAAAGGGGGGGGGGCTTTTGTACCGGATCTTTTATACCGGTTGAGAAACCGGTGCAAATGGCCCTTACGAACCGGTATAGATGAGCGTTTTTCTACTAGTGATCTAGATCTACAATCCCCACCAATCCATCTCTCCTCTAAGTGAGGGGAACTCTTTAGATCTAGATCTTGGAGTCATTTGTTGATTTCCTCTTTGTTCTTCCTCTCTAATCTCATCCTAGCATTTGTTTCTTTGGTGGGATTTGAGTGTGAAGGATTTGAACACCTCCAGTGTTCTTGCTTTGCATTATTGCATAGTGTTGAGCTCTCCACCACGATTAGTTCGAGTGTGAGACCGTGAGCTTGTTACTCTTGGAGGGAGACCTCCTAGTTGTTTTGGCGGTTGGTGCTCCGGTGATCTCTTCAAGGAAGATTGTGAAGAGGCCCAGGCTTCTCCTTCGTGGAGCTTGTGAAGTGGTTGTGGAGCTTGCCATCTCCGGAGTGGAGGAAAAGCTAACCATAAGGAAAGGGTCATTATCCTTCGTGGGTGTGGCTCGGAGAATAGGGTGAGCCTTCGTGGAGCTTGTGAAGTGGTTGTGGAGCTTGCCATCTCCGGAGTGGAGGAAAAGCTAACCATAAGGAAAGGGTCATTATCCTTCGTGGGTGTGGCTCGGAGAATAGGGTGAGCCTTCGTGGCGCGGGGAATCCTTCGTGGGACCTCCACTCCTCCAAACGTGACGTACCTTCTTGCAAAGGAAGGGAACACGGGAATACATCCTCATCTCCGCGTGCCTCGGTTATTTCTATACCCGATCTCTCTTTCCTTGTGATAGTCATCGTGCTTGAAGTACATATATCTTGCTATCACTTGTTCTACATATATCTTGTGCCTATCTTGCTTAGCTCTAGTTGGTATTGTTACACTTAGTTGAGCTTAGCATATTTAGGGTTTGTGCTTGTAAACTAAATGTTAGTTTAATTCTGCATTCTTACAAGACAAATCCGTAAGAGTTTTTAAACGCCTATTCACCCCCCACTAGGCGACATCTCGTCCTTTCACTCGCCTTACTAAAGTACCAAAGGCTTTCACAGCTGACACCCCTACCTTAGAATCTAAGCCCTTTGAAGCGCCAGTAGTTGTAGCTGTGGGTAAGGCTTTCGTTCAACTCGTTCCGGCTCCTAGCTGACGCTGGCACTACGCCTTCAAAACAACCTAAAGGGCAAAGGCTTTCGAGTATAAGACCAAACCAACTGAGCTAAGTAGGACTTTTGAAGAATCGCAGAATGCAAGTTGTCGATCGAAGACAAGACTACTGATTTTGAACTGAAATAGGCCTTGGCTCTGCGTCCCTTCTTGACTCTACTCAATAGTTAGTTTGTTGGTGAATGGAGACGGGGTGCCACTTTTAAATAGGGGCAATCCCGAATAAGAATTGAAGGAAAAACAGGCAAGCACTCAAGCGTGAGCTGAAATACCGAGCAAAGAAGAAGAGAGACAGCATTCAAGCCAGCAATGGACTGAGGTATGAGACGATAAAGGTAAAAAGAAGGGGCCGTCATTGGTGCGTAACAGATCTTTCCTATCTACGATCTTTCTCGGTGCGCCGTACGTACCCGCCTACGAATAATAGGTAGCCCCACCCCAGGCAGAGTTAGTGAGCCACCTTGCTTGCCTGACAAAGTATGTCCACGCGGACCAATATAGAAAGCTTACATCTATTTGGTTCAGGATAACGGGCAATATCCTTAAAAAAAAGATTATGTGGCAGTGAGGCGGTTTCGGCCAGGTTCACCCTAGCGTCTTCGTAGCTCCTCTCCCTCTCAGATCGTCGTTCTAGATCCAACCGTGCGGGGTGGTGGCTATTGATGTTCTTTAGCACCTCATGGCTAGGGGGCTTCTTTAGCACCAATTAGTGGACCAACTGCTGGTACTTTTCTTCTCCAGCGACGGCGAAGGACGTGTGTGCTTGCTTGCGGCAATGGTAGTTTACAGCAGCACAACCGTTTATATCATCCTTGTGTTGTATTACTCGTATGCCTACCAACTATGTATTATTATGTTTATGATACAAGTAATGTATGCCTACGAGGCGTACATCATCGAAAAAAATTATGTGGTGAGGGATAAGATGAAAGCCCAAAAATTTATGTTGAAGCCAGGTGCGATTGCGTTTTCATGAATTGGCACACCGCACGGGAGTGTGAAGCACCTGTAGATAGTTTTCTATTCTTTGTTCTTCTTTGTTCTTCTTCTTTATATCAATCCCAATAATTTGGGTTGCTACTGTATACTGTATAACATTAAAAAAGAGAGGCGGCTGCACAAAAGTCCAAATAGAAAATGATCTGTTCCACACGAATAGAAGGACAAGACGAACGCAACGCACCAAGGACAGCAGGCCGGCAGCAGACATTTCTCCCCAGCCTGCTCCCATGCCATCGCGCTCGCTCCACGTCGCCGTCATCGGCGCGGGCGCCGCCGGTCTGGTTGCGGCGCGCGAGCTGCGGCGCGAGGGCCACGACCCCGTCGTCTTCGAGCGCGGCACCGGCGTGGGCGGCAACTGGCTCTACCATCCGGCCGCCTCGGCGGACCCGCTCGGCGCCGGCGGCGTCCAGTCGAGCCTGTACGCGTCCCTCCGCACCAATGTTCCCCGCGAGTGCATGGGCTTCATGGACTTCCCCTTCGTCGCCGACGCCGGGGCCATGAGCTCGTCCTACTCCGACGACCCGCGCCGGTTCCCGGGGCACGAGGAGGTGCTCCGGTACCTGCAGGAGTTCGCGCGGCGGTTCGATCTCCTCGGGCTGATCCGGCTCCAGACCGAGGTGGTCAGCGTCCGCAGGGACGACGCGAGCGCGGGCTGGAAGTTGTCGTACCGCTCGTCGAGGAAGCTCCCCGGAGCAGGCGGCCAAGAACTAGAGGAAGAGGTGTTCGACGCCGTCGTCGTCTGCAACGGCCACTCGGACGAGCCGCGCCTCGCTGACATCGCAGGTAAACACATCAATTGGCAGCTAAGTAAGATTGCAAAGGTGAGAGCAAGTGAGCTTAACTGACGATGGTTTGCTGCAGGTATCGACGGTTGGCCTGGGAAGCAGATGCACAGCCGCAACTACGTACCGTGTGCCCGACCCATTCCACGGCCAAGTGCGTTGTCGATCCATCCATTCCATTCTCTTCATTCTCCCCAGACCGGCAGGCTATAGCTGCATATACATATGTGGAATAACTGACATTTCTTAGCTTCTCGCATGTACCAACATCATTGGTGGCTAGGTTGTGGTGATCGTAGGATATGCGCCAAGTGGACTCGACATTTCCAGGGACATTGTTGGTGTCGCCAAAGAGGTCCATGTTGCGCACCGGTCGCCCGCTACCTCTGAAACGCAGAGCACTGCCCATGCCAACTTGTGCCTTCATCCCATGGTACGTAAAGCAACTCAGTCGACTCAACACATTGAACATATTCTCAAATTGTGGTGATGTTCCATGTTTGAAATGTTTGCAGATCGAGCGTGCAGAGGAAGATGGCAGTGTGGTGTTCCAAGACGGCAGCCGGGTCAAAGCCGACGCCATCTTGTATTGTACTGGGTAAGAATCAGGGCCTTAATTATCTTTAACTTACTCACTTGCTAACTAAAAGAGCACCTTGCGTTTACAAACTTTTCTTTTTTTGAGAAATTGTGTGTACAAACTTAATTATGTGGAAGGTATGCATATGTAGATACAAGTACAACTTCTCGTTCCTAGGTGACGATGTTGGTATCCTCGTGGATGATAATCGCGTACATCCGCTGTACAAGCATGTGTTCCCACCGCATTTAGCTCCTCACATATCATTCATCGGATTGTCCCTCAAGGTCAGCTCAATTTGCTCGCTAACTCAAGCTGTAACTAGTTGCTTAATCTATGATTGCATTCATGCTTATGGATAGAGCCTCTCTCTTTGCAGGCTCTCCAGTTTCCAGTATTTCAACTGCAAAGCAACTGGGTGGCCAGAGTCTTATCAGGAAGGGCTGAGCTCCCATCACAAGAGGAGATGATGGAGGATATGTCAGCATTTTACTCGGAGTTGGAAGCTAGAGGATGCCCGAAAAGATATACTCATGACCTAGGAGAATGCACGGTACGTATGTGCACACATCCATTTTCATTTCCATGATAATTAACCAACTTGATTTGTTTTCAATTTAATTTGGGCGTGCAGTATGAGTACGAGGATTGGGTCGCAGATCAATGTGGGTTGGAAAGGATTGAAAGGTGGAGGAAAGAGATGTTTGTTGCCGCGCTGAAAAACTTTGCTGATCGTCCCGAGAGCTACCGAAATGAATGGGATGACGACCACTTGTTGCTAGAAGCACAACGAGATTTCACCAAGTATTTTTGAGTAATTTGCGGGTAACTATTTATTGGCTTTGGTGTACTCCTGCTAGGCCATGGATGTTCTTGTTCTCTATATGCGATAATTCCTAGCCTTGGGTTTGATTGTGATAGCCACGAGGAGTGAAATCACCATGTTGTCCATCTATGATTTGATATTCACAACGATCTATAGTACCATCATTGATGGGTCTCTGTGAGTGTTTTTGAGCTTTCCTTCATGATCAAACCTGATCTCACATAACTTTTCTAGTTAAAAGGTGTGCAACAGTGAAATGTGACGAAGCGACTAAACCAAGAACATGGTGTCTATTTAAGGTCATAGAGAGTCTTTTTGAAGAGGGAAATGCGCCAAGGAGCGGTGAGCTCAACAGAGGAGGACAGTTGCTTGCAGTAGACTATTTCAGAGAGATGCCACTGAAGAAATACATTGTTAACACCGAGTCGATGAATCTACGAAGAACAAAGTGAGTTCAGCTATCCAGGGATCCATTTGATGTTGGGTGCTATTCAGCTTGAGGTTATGCCGACATATCTACTTGCAGGAAACGACCTTCACTACAACAACGCTCACGGCGCTCTTGAACATCGAGACACACGTCTACGTTGGCGGTTACGGTCATACGACACTTAATAAAAGACATTAGGAATAACTATGTCAGGAGAAAATATGCATGACTTTGGTTGATTACTTTTTTTTGAACAAAATTTTCATTGATTACTTTATTCAATATACAAACTCAATTTTATAGAATCTCGCCCAAGCTAACTGAATTTGTGTTACTTAAATCACATACTAACAAGTAAGTTCAAAAAATGACTAGTTGACTGACTCCAATTTTATTTAAATCTCACATGAACTTACAAGTTGTGTTATTTAAATACTAACTAATAATTACTCTATCCAAATCACAGCGGCTGACAGGTGGTTTCCGGTGTAGCCCTCGTACTCGTCCACCGAGGTAGATCATGCGCGGCAGGCGGAGATCCTTGATCTTGCTCTGGAGTCTCGTTCGCAGCGTGTGACTCATCAAGAAGAATGTGTGACATCCGCCGACGTCAAGCAGCTGGAGGCGTGGGCAGTGGTCGACGAGAGCGACTAACGAGTCATTCTCGCTCCGACCTCGCGATATCACGAGCTGCTCCAGCAGTGGGAGCTTCTTCGCCAACGCCGTCATCAACTCTTGGCCCGGCATGTCAAACCGGCTCGTTACGTGAAGGCTCCGCAGCAACGGCGCGCTGGTGTGCACAGGAATGCAATTGTGATTATAAAGGGTATGTAGATCAGAGACGAGATGGATCGGCCGGGCGTGTAGGTAGTACGTACTACCTGTGGGCGAGGAAAAACAGGACATCGGCGTCGACGCGGCCGCGGAAGTACTCGCAGCGGCCGGCGCTGCGCCGCACGGCGGCACGCGTCATCGCCTGCCACCCCGCCGGCGGGTCTACGTCCTCGTCCTCTTCCGGGGGGAGGTCGATGCGCCGCCACAAGAGCGGCTCGTCGAGCGCTAGCCGCCGCCAGGAGGCGCACACGAGCCCCGCTCCGCGGAGGATGTCGGCTTGTGGCACCAGGCTGAGGATTACCCACAAGATGTCGCAGGGCAGCGCCGCCCAGTCCCTGCTGGGGAGATCAACTGCCGCGTTTCTCTTCCTCCTCCAACTTATTCCCATCTTGTTTCTTTCCTCAGATCGATCGAGTAGAAGAAAAGATACCAACACTGCTATTGTAATACCCCACAGGCCACGTTTGATTTTTGGGGGAAAGCCCACTCCTCTTCAGCATGGGTAGCAAGGCCCGTGCAATACTAGGTGCTAGGCCACGCACATAGGTGTGGGAATTGATATGGTTAATACGAATTAACGGATATTGTATTCTAAAATTATAAATAATCATGGTAATATTTTTTTTTGAGAAACACAGTACAAACGGAAATGCTCACATACATGACACATGCACTATTAAATTTTCTCAAAATGTGAAAACCATTGAAATAAAAATAAAATCAGTAAAACGGGGAAACCATGGTAAATATAAACCAACAAATGACTTACTACTAGTAGATGATATCCCGCGCGTTGCGGCGGAATTATAGTACCACTAGTACAATGGTAGTACCATTTCAATGAATTCGTAGCTAACTAGCTATGAGGGAATAACCAGGTCGGTTGGAAGCCTTTCAATGGCCGCACCGACAACTGCATAAGCAACTGCGACCGCCCAGTCTTGACGTTGTAGACGCTGCAATAGAACGGCACCCTTTTCCTGTGGTGGTCATCGCCGGCGCCATGGTCATCATCAGAGAAGAAGACGATAGAGCTTCCTCCCATGTCGATGTAGCCCTTGTCGTGGTGGTCTAAGCAGATACCAACGGATCGGCAGCACCATCGCCCGAGAAACAATACCCGGTCGTCCGGCACGGCTTCCCGGAGGAGCTCAGTACTGCGCTCAGCCCTCTTCCAGGACGACCGCTCGAAGTCGGCCACAAACACTACGAACTTGGTAGCCTTCTCGGGCATTACACCTCGCAGCTCACGCCGTCTGTAGATCATCAGCAAGGTGCCGTTGGATTCAAATAAGTAGCTTGACAAGCCGTCCTTGAACTTGAACAGGCGTATTTGCCTAGGGCATGAGATGACACGGTCGATCCGGGCCACGAATTGCTCGTCGGTGACTTCTGTAGCGGAGACCGTCAAGGAGAAGAGGGCCTTGTAAATGCTGATGGCGTGGAGCTGCCCCTTGTACATTACAATGTCCTGGAGGGTGTTGAATAAAGGGTGGGTGCCGGTGGCGAGTGTCCACTGGAACGTCGATGGCCGGCACATGGCCAACTTGACGACGGGGTTGTCTAATCTGTTCTCGTCGACCAACGTGGCGGCAACGAGGCTGTCGGAGACCACGACTAGCTTCCTGATGGTTGGCCTCCGCATGCCACGGACGATACTGACAGGCTTGCCGGGAGCGTGGAGATCGTGGAGACTAGGAAGTATCATCGTCGTGGCGGAGAAAGGGCTCATCAGGGTGATCTTGTCGTCGTTGCGCTCGAAGACGAGCCACTCGCCGCAGGAGCTCTGCGCATGCGGCAGCTGCCGGTGGTGCTGGAGGTGGAGCGGCAGTGGCTGGAACGCCCAGGCGGGCAGACTGTAGAAACTCCGGTCAGGCAACGCGAGCCACGGGAAGTGCCGGGGCAACGCTGGATTCTCGCGCGCGGCGGCGCGCCATTGACGGCAGACGGCGCTGAAGTGGACGCGGTCGAGGTGGCGCGGCGTCACCGGAAGGCGGCGGAGCACGTGGGCCGCGACGTCCAGCGGGAGGTCCGACCAGAATCTTTGGGCGTCTGCCTGTGGTGCCGTTGTTTCCGCCATGTTCACGTCACGGGAGCTCGATCGATGATCATCAAGCATGAGATCGGGTTAGACGAGAACAGATATATAACGGAGAAGACACAATCTGAGATGGCAACATGGTGTCACGATCTTTTACGATCGCAAGATGCTGTTGTTTTGCCTTCGTATACGTGCAAACCACGTTTTACACAGCTTCAAAAAACGATATTTTAGGGTTTACGGTTTAACCAATATGGGAAACAAAAATGATTCAACCAGTATGATTCGAATTTTTGGCAAAAAGGACCACCTCCATGAGTGAATTGTCAAAAAGGACCACCTCCGAATAAAATTGACAAAAAAGACCACCTGCGTCGTCGCGGCAAGCTCCCCCAAGCGACACGTGGTACCTGCCGCCACAGCCTGTGGCGGCATGTACTGTTCACGCACCGACAAGCGACACATGGCACCTGCCGCCACCATCCGTGGCTGAACAGTACGTGTCGGCACAGGCTGTGGCGGCAGGTGCCACGTGTCTGGCGAGCTTGCCGCCACATCGTAGGTTGTCCTTTTTGTCAATTTCACTCGGAGGTGGTCCTTTTTGACAATTCACTCGTGGAGTTGATCATTTTTGCCAAAAATTTGTATGATTCACACCATAGCAAATAGACTAGACTAGAATGGAAAAAGTCTTGGAACATATAGGGGACTGCATGACAATTTGAGTTGGGTATTAATCAAGTGTGTAATTGTGAGGGTTTTTTTTTGAGGGAACACGTGCGCTTTATTAATCACCAAGACATAATATCGATACAAAGAGTTCGCCGGATACAATCCGTTGGCACGCCACGCCACACACTAGATAAAGAAATATACACTAGAACGAGCTAACAAATGTGTCGCCGCATTTAGTTCGCGATAAACATGAACAACAGAATATGCCGAGAATGTAGCAATAAGATAAGATGCCTGATATTTTGGACAACCGGTCCACAAATCGAGCGATCCATCTCACCGGCGTTGATGCGCTGAACCATGGAGAGGCAGCCAGTAGCCAGAGACACACGATCGAGCCTCTCATCCTTAACAAAGATTAAAACCCTCCTCATCATCATGGCTTCAACTAGTTTAGGGATGGTAACCTCCTGGAAAGAGTAGCTACAAGCAGCAACAGAAGCTCCATTATGGTTCGGGATCACCACTCCCGCTCACATGCGACGAGAAGAAGCAAAAAGAGCAACACCAACATTGATCAAAACGATCCGAGTCGGTGGCGGAACCCAGCGAGAAAGTGAGGGTTGTGCGTGTGGTATCTCAAACCCTGCATCATAACCGCATCCTTAAGGATGAATTGTGGTCTATTGTAGCGCAACATAACCAAATTGGCATGGAAAGTTGCATAACAAAGACTATATATATTAGAATGTCAGTGAAATAAAGAAAAGAAAAACATGATACTGCATAAAAACCATGGCCAAGTGATGATATCATTTTGTTCATCGCCATTCTTGCCTATATTGCACCCCAGTAATCCTAATATCAGATTCACAGTTTGCATACTCAGTTAGCATGACAAGTAGAGTTGGAACATATGAATATAGTGGAACAAGGCTCAGCAGTCAACACAGGAGAGCGTCCTGCGCTGGCCGACTCGCCCTCCAGCGCGGCGTGACCTAAGACGTGCTCAAATATCACTCCTTAAAAAAACAGAAAAAATAGAATGATGAAAGACCTCATCTCAAAAGAATTAATTAAAACATGGATATATAGCGCCTGAAGCAAAATACAAAGACGCCTTGTTTATTTCTGAAATAGCACAACGAGTATGGCTATAGTGGAACAAGGCTTGGAAGGTATGAGATTGCATGACAACCCTGTAAAACTTCCCTTGTGTATTTAACAGTGGTGCCATCCTCAGGATCGTGAAACTTCAAGTCTTGGATTGAAACCACAGTTTTCAAGACACCATGCTTGTAGAACCGGAGTGTGTACTTTTCCTCTTGAAAGACCATCTCCTCATCATCAAACGAGCCGATGACACGAAGAAACAGAGGAACATTTGGGAGGACGTAACGTCGTTCCCACGGCGTGTGCGCACCGCCGGTACCGAGGTCGTTGCAGAACCATATGTCCATTGAGCCGTATTCGATGTCGTATTGTAGGTCTTTCAGGTTAGGAGGCACGCACAGACACAGCTCTCCACGAAGCTCCGCTAAGCTTGACGCCTCGTAGTCGAGCCTCGGTCTCCAGCTAGGAGGCGGCGGCATCACACTGAACGACTCGTCCTCTAAGTTGAAGCAGAGGAAACCGGGCGCAACCACACGAAACGACTCCTCGATCGTCCAAATCAACGATCCCTTGAAGAAGGTGGCCGTTCGCCTTGGCATGACGGGGCACGGCGGCTGAGTGGCAGTCTCGCGCCACCGGTGCTGTGCCCCTATTGTGAAGACCTCGACCCCAATGTTGTACTGGTAGCGGCCACCTTGGAGGTGTTCCACAGGGCGGTGGAAGAAACGGGCAACTTTGTACTTGTTGGAACCTGGGTCGTGGCCAAGGCCCAACGCCTGGTCGCCGTAGTGGTGGCCGTGATCAAATAGATCTGCTTTGAGGCCGTGGGTGCTCCATGGCAGCGTGAGGAAGCGGCGTGTGGCCGGGTTGAGCACGCGCAGCTTATTAGGGCCGGCCGACAGAAGCAGCAGGCCATCGCAGTGCGCAAGGACGCCCCCCAGCTCAATGGCGCGGGAGAAGGAGTAGTCGTGGACGAGAGCGGCGGCGGCGTCCTGGGTGCACGCGTCGAACCAGTAGAGGCCGGCGGTGGTATTGGTCCGCGGCGCAAGGAGCAGGGCCGATTTCTGAAGGCGGAGGTGCGCACGGCGGAAGGAGCCGTCGTGGGTGATGGCGTCGCGCCATGCCCTGCAGACGCCTGTGCAGCGCAGCAGCGACCTGAAGGGGAGCCGGGGGAGGATATGTGACACGACGACCTCCTGCGGAACGTACGGCATCTGCTCCATCGTCGTGCCAGCCCGCGTGTATTGTGGGTACGGCGCCGCCGGCGATATACCTAGGGTTCTCACTCTCGTCCTGGTTTTTGTTACCCACGGCCGATCTGGATTGAATTACAACTCTCCGTACCGGACAAGAAAAAGAAGAGGTTTCCAAGCTAAAGCCTACCTCCAAGGCCCATCTTGATTGAATTACTACGTAATCTACGGACATTTTAGTCTCAAGTCTCAACAGACACCGAACCGGACAAGAAAAAAAAGACGTTTTGCAAGCAAAAGCCTACCTCGCGTTTCCAATTCTTAGCGTATTCTTTTTGTCGGTCATTTTAGTTCTACTGGATGTGTGTCACATGGAAGCCATATGATCGATGGAGCTATAGCTAACAAGTGAGTCCAATAGGCTTATTTTAGTGATTTGGGGATTTAGATTTGGGAAGGATTTGCAACCGAGAAGATGTGTAAAAGTAGACACAGGTTTTTTTTTAATTGAAGCAAGCATACATGGGACCGGTATGGACATATTAGTCCCGTTCCCAGACGAGCACACGCTGCGGATACATTCTAGACCCGAGTGCAGTCGGGGCACATTTAGTAGTCTTTTGCCGGTTATGCGGTTCTGCGCATCTGGTACCAGTAGGAGCACGTAAGTCGCGTGCTATTATGTCCTGCTTGCGGCACATAATAGCAGCCGCGTGCTCTATATCATCTGTGACGCCTCCTACAGTGTTTTCTCTACTAGTAGGAGGTCATGATTAGTGGTCCAAGTCCAGATACACAGTTGTTCGTGCATAGCGGCTTCTAGATGGCGAATGACATATTCGACAAGGTAGAAGTTGTTGAATATGTATAGAATATTTGTTCCTATGTGGATGTAATTGGAATTGTAATTACTCGGTAGGTTAAATGATGAAGTCAAACTCTTGTAGCCTGACCTAATATATAAAGACAAAGAGAGTAGCCAAACAGACTAAATTGTAGGTTAGACAGAAGATCAAGTTTGAGGACGGTCCAGCGCCCATGGTAAGACGCTGGACCGGCGTGACGTATATTTATCTGAAGTGTCTATATCACCTCGGTGAACTTATCATCGACGGTACGGCAATAGTACATGGGGCGGGGGATCTGTAAGCATGTCCCATGGATGTAGGCATTGATTACTGAATCTCGTTACCAAATCTCGGCGTCGTGCTTTGACTGCTTTGTCCTAGTATGACCGTTTTCATGCCTCCGGCGAGTTGAAAGAAGACAATACATCCCATGGATGAAGCAAAACATGGAACCAACACATCAAGTATTAGTATATTTCACGTGGGTATCGAAAAAAGATTAGAGCAAACACACAACACCATGAACACCGGGTTATTAACTTGTTTCCCTCTCCATTGGTGCAATATCACGAAAACACAGTTGCATCATCTTTCCTCAGTAGATTGTACTGTGTTATTCTGCTGGTGCCGAATTGATTAATTTACTTCCATCTAATTATCATAAGACTATCTGTAACAAGGCTTGGAACGTACGGGATGGCATTAAAGTCATATCCAGCTTCACGTGTGTATCTTGTTGGATAATTAGGCACAATTTCCATGATTAATTCCAGAATATAGAGCATGACGAAAGTAACTACTAACATGTGAAACTCGAACATACTAGATGCAGTGATCAACATGAACAGTAGCAGAGCAAACGGTACAACATTTATCGCTAAACAGATCGAGATATGTCGCACGTACCGATCTGGTGGAGGTGGCGGTGGAGATGTAGCAGACGATGTCGCAGCAGTAACGTTGTTGATGACAACGTTGTTGACGACGGGGACGATGGGTCGAAGTAGACGGCGTTGAAGACGACGGTAGGCAGCACCGCCCGACTTGGACGGAAGGCGACCCGTGATGAAGAGCTTGAGCGGTCGCGCGAGCGCTTCCCAAAAACCTAGTTCGCCCTCTCCCGTACAGGATCGCAAGGACGAGTGGTTCCGGAGACCTGCTCTCCCGTTCGCCGATGCACGTCGGCGCGCGGGATGGAGTAGACTACGATGGCGGCGCAAGCAGAGAGAGGTGGAAACCCTAACTCGTGTATTAGATGTGTTTCTGCGGCAGCCGGGCAGGAGATTATATAGGCTCGGGAAACCCTAGGCAGCGTGGGCCACGCCCACGTCGCACGAACGTTTCGAGTCGGTTACAGATAGCCCACGATCCGAGAGCGACCCGAACCGACTAACTGCGACGCGTCCGTCTAGGACTCTGTTCGTTTTCCTGAGCTGCAAAAAGTAAGGAAAGTCTCGGCTCGAGGCTCAATCCACTCACCACGAGCGCGGCGCGCGCGTCGTGTCGAGTCGAGACGAGCGAGCGAGGAGGAGGAGGAGCGCGCGCGTGTAGCACTCCTATTCTCACTCACTTACTAGTGGTGAAACAACCCACCTTATAAGGTGGTCTAACTTCCTCCCAACTTTCCATGTGGGACTAAACTTCCCACCTCTTGCCACTCCCTAGTGAGCTGCCACCAACTTGGGCTCAAACTCACAAGGCTGCCACTAAGTGGGCTTTGAGATTTATAGGGAAAATCTGAAATCTATTATGGGCCACTAAGTGTAGGCCCAATATTTCAACAATCCCCCACCGAGATCTCAAATCCCCATTTAGAGATTTACCAATACTCACTCGCTTGTTTATATACCGAGTGTTTCAGCGGAGACTGTTAAGTTGAACTTCCGCCTAGAACCTTAAGCTACATCCATTCACACTTGAACAATGGACTAAGCCTTGAATTGCAAGTTTTGCGTGAACGAGGTTTCACTCAAAGTCATGACCGAGTACATGGCTGCCGGTAGCCTACCCCGCGGGTGAAGCATATGCGTCATACTTCATGGTCTCTTCATGAGTTTACTAGAGATCACCCAAATCTCATAGATTGCGACGTTTAACAATCGGACTCATATAGGTGTGTTATTTCAAGAATGCTCTGTAGGACAGCACCTTTGCTAAAATAGCCAACATAAACACATTAGGGCTTGTTGCCAACCTGCCTTACAGCAATTGAGAGTTGTGCATCTTCACATAGAGAGGGTTACAGAATACTCTCCTCAATTAAACCACTAGTTTGTTCTTCCCAGGTCCTAATTCACGGGATCTCCGATCACAAAGGTTGGGTTACCACTATGGTGTAACATCAACGGGTCTCAAACCCATCTCCCTCGATGCACTTTCTATCACATTACGTGATAGTCCCTTTGTAAAGGGATCTGCCGGGTTTTTGTCTGTTTGAATATATGTAACGAGTTATTACTCCGGAGTTTCGCAATTTCCTGACGGACTTCAAACGTCTCTTGACGTGTCTTGATGACTTCGCGTTATCCTTAGAATTGTTCACTTTGACAATTACGAGTTTGATTGTCACAATTCAAAAGGATTGCCGGAACAGGTTTTTCAACCACGAGCAAGTCCATCAAGAGCTCACGCAACCATTCCGATTCAACGGTGGTTGTATCCAAAGCGAGAAGTTCTGCTTCCATAGTTGACCTCGTCAATATGGTTTGCTTGCAAGATCTCCATGACACTGCGCCACCTCCAAAGGTAAATACATACCCGCTAGTGGCGTAGAGATCAGCTACATCAGAGATCCAATTCGAATCACTATATCCTTCAAGCACAGCTGGATGCCCTGAATAGTGAATCCCATAACTCATTGTACCACATAGGTAGCGCATGACCCTATCAAGTGCATGCCAATGATCAGTACCCGGGTTTGACATGAACCTACTCAACTTGCTAACATCAAAAGAGATGTCGGGTCTAGTCGCGCTCGCTAAGTACATGAGTGAGCCAACGATCTGAGAATATCTCAATTGATCTATGGCAATCCTCCGGTTCTTGCGTAGTGTCACACCGGGATCATAAGGTGTTGAAGAAGGCTTGCTATCAATATAGCCGAACCGGCTCAAGATCTTCTCAACATAATGGGATTGCGTTAGAGTAATCCCACTCTCGTTCTTAATCAGCTTGATGTTCGGAATCACATCGGCTTCTCCCAGATCTTTCATATCAAAGCTCTTTGACAAGAAAGACTTGACCTCGTGTATTACTTTCATGTTTGTACCAAAGATCAGAATATCATCCACATACAAACATAGTATAACACCTTCGCCCCCACCATGGCGATAGTAAACGCACTTGTCAGCCTCATTGACAACAAAGCCTACAGAAGTCAAAGTTCCGTCAAACTTCTCATGCCATTGCTTAGGTGCTTGTTTCGGTGCCATATAAAGATTTCAGCAACTTGCACACCTTTCTCTCCGCACCTTTTACTACAAACCCATCGAGGCTGATCCATATAGATTTCCTCTTCCAACTCTCCATTAAGGAAAGCTGTCTTTACGTCCATTTGATGAACGATAAGACCATAGGAGGCAGCCATGGATAGTAGTACTCGAATGGTGGTAAGTCTAGCGACAGGTGAATAGGTGTCGAAGTAATCTTCGCCTTCTCTCCGTGTGTAGCCTTTCGCTACAAGCCGCGCCTTGTACTTTTCAATAGTACCATCAGGTCTTAGCTTCTTCTTGAACACCCATTTGCAGCCTACGAGGCTTGCATCCGTGGGGTCGTTCGACAACTCCCAAGTTCCATTAGAAAGAATCGAGTCCATCTCATTATGGACAGCTTCTTTCCGATCCATCCGCATCCGGAGATGCATATGCCTCTGCAATGGACGTGGGAGTATCATCCACAAGGTACACAATGAAATCATCACCAAAGGATTTTTCAATCCTCCGTCTCTTGCTCCGTTTAGGAGCTTCATTGTCATCCTTCTCAATAACAATCTCATGTGATTGTTCAAAATACTCATTAGATGTACTAGATTCAGGAACTATCTCAGTAGAAATTCTAGCAATGCTATGCATATCTTTCATAGGAAACATATTCTCAAAGAATGTTGCATCACGAGATTCCATAATAGTATCAACATGCATATCGTGTACTTCGATTGAACTACTAAAAATCTATAGCCTACACTCCGCGGAGCATAACCTAGAAAGATACAATCCATCTGTCTTTGGTCCGAGTTTGCGCTTCTTAGTAATTGGAATATTGACTTTCGCCAAACATCCCCATGTGCGCAAATACGAAAGTGATGGTTTTCTCCCGGACCACTCCTCGTAAGGGGTTTTATCTTTATTCTTGTTAGGAACTCTATTCAGGACATGACATGAAGTCAACAAAGCCTCCCCCACCATGCCTTTGATAAACCAGCAGTGGCTAACATGGAATTCACCAAGTCAGTCAGCGTGCGGGTTTTCCTCTCGGCAACCCCGTTTGATTGGGGCGAATAGGGAGGCGTCCTCTCATGAATAATACCATGTTCCTCACGGAATTCATCAAAGATTTTAGGAAAATACTCGCCACCACGATCCGACCTAAGACGCTTGATCTTTCTCTCTAGTTGATTTTCAACTTCGGCCTTATAAATTTTAAAGTAGTCTAAAGCTTCATCTTTAGTTCGCAGCAAATAAACATAGCAAAATCTAGTCGCATCATCAATCAATGTCATGAAATATCTCTTTCCACCTTTTGTCAACACACCATTCATCTCGCATAGATCAGAATGTATGAGTTCTAGAGGTGCCAAGTTTCTCTCCTCGGCCGCCTTGTGAGGCTTCCGAGGTTGCTTTGATTGCACACAACTATGGCACTTAGAACCTTTGGCAATGGTGAAATTCGGAATTAAACTTAAACTGGATAGCCGAGACATTAAACCAAAATTAATGTGACATAAACGAGAATGCCAAACACCGGTATCATCACTAACATTGCCACAAATATGGTTCACGAGACTTATTGCTGAAATCGAAAGCGAAAAGCGGAACAAGCCTCCGCACTCATAGCCTTTACCAATAAATTGTCCAAACTTGGAAACAACTACTTTATTCGACTCTAAAACAACCTTAAACCCATCTCTCGCATAGAAGGGAGCCGCTAACGAGATTCTTGTTCATAGTAGGGACATGCTGCACGTTCCTCAGCTGCACGATCTTCCCGAAGTGAACTTCGGATCTACCGTGCCAACACCACGAACGAAGCATGTGACCCATTCCCCATCAAGACGGAAGAATCCCGGGCGACCTGGTAAGAAGTGAACATGGATATGTCAGCACACACATGAACATTAGCACCTGTATCAATCCACCAACATGGAGATTGAAATACCGAAAGAACAAGTAAAGAGATTACCGTACCCATCAGCATTGCTAGCGGTCACCGTGTTGACTTGCCTCGCCTTTTTCTTGCGGTCCGCCCTCTCTGGACAGTCCTTAGAAAAGTGGCCAGCCTCTCCACGGGTAAAGCAGCTCGGATCTGCTTTGTTTATCATCTTCTTCTTCTTGAAGGTTGTAGTCTTCATAGGCTTATTGAAGGAGGGCTTGTTATTCCCTTTGTTCTTGCTCGTAGGGTTTCTTCGCACCATGTTGGCGCTAGACTGACCCTCTCCTTTCTCAGTATTATCCTTAGCCCGAGCTTTCTCCTCAACATCAAGAGACGCTATCAGATTTTCAACTGATATCTCCTGTCTCTTGTGTTTGAGAGTTGTGGCAAAGTTCCTCCATGAAGGGGGCAACTTAGCGATGATGCATCCAGCCACAAACTTGTCAGGTAAGGCACACTTAAGGAGTTCAAGCTCTTTCGCAATGCACTGTATCTCATGAGCTTGTTCGACTACAGAACGGTTGTTTACCATCCCGATGTCATGGAAGCTCTCCATGATGTACGATTCATCGCTCGCATCGGTTGCACCGAATTTAGCATTCAGTGCATCCCGGAGCTCTTTACCATCTGTTATGTGCATGTACACATCACACGAGACGATCGACAAGAATACTCGGAACGCATCCGACGAAGAGAGTATTGTTTTCCTTGAACTTGTTCTGATCTTGGTCAGATATAGTTCCTTCGGGTAAACCATCAGTAACGTCGAATATTTTCATATGAGTAAGCCAGAGCATGGCCTTAACTTGCCACCTCTTAAAGTGCACACCGGTGAACTTATCCGGCCTCAGTGCATCAGCAAAGCCAGCCATTGTTAACTCAGGAAATTGCCTACAATTAGGTTTTTGGGTTGTTGGATAATTAGGCACAATTTCCATGATTAATTCCAGAATATAGAGCATGACGAAAGTAACTACTAACATGTGAAACTCGAACATACTAGATGCGGTGATCAACATGAACAAGTAAGCGAGCAAACGGTACAACATCCATCGCTAAACAGATCGAGATATGTCGCACGTACCGATCCGGTGGAGGTGGCGGTGGAGGTGTAGCGAGACGATGTCGCAGCAGTAACGTTGTTGATGACAACGTTGTTGACGACGGGGACGATGGGTCGAAGTAGACGGCGTTGAAGACGACGGTAGGCAGCACCGCCCGACTTGGACGGAAGGCGACCCGTGATGAAGAGCTTGAGCAGTCGCGCAGAGCGCTTCCCAAAAACCTAATTCGCCCTCTCCCGTACAGGATCGCAAGGACGTATAGGCTCGGGAAACCCTAGGCAGCGTGGGTCACGCCCACGTCGCACGAACGTTTCGAGTCGGTGACGCGTCCGTCTAGGACTCTGTTCGTTTTTCTGAGCTGCAAAAAGTAAGGAAAGTCTCGGCTCGAGGCTCAATCCACTCACCACGAGCGCGGCGCGCGCGTCGTGACGTTTCGTGTCGAGACGAGCGAGCGAGGAGGAGGAGGAGCGCGCGCGTGTAGCACTCCTATTCTCACTCACTTACTAGTGGTGAAACAACCCACCTTATAAGGTGGTCTAACTTCCTCCCAACTTTCCATGTGGGACTAAACTTCCCACCTCTTGCCACTCCCTAGTGAGCTGCCACCAACTTGGGCTCAAACTCACAAGGCTGCCACTAAGTGGGCTTTGAGATTTATAGGGAAAATCTGAAATCTATTATGGGCCACTAAGTGTAGGCCCAATATTTCAACATATCTAACTAGCTTGGCGCCGTCGTTGTTTCCATCCAAACCCGATCCTTGACCTCACCTTCTCTGCTCCGGCAATCATAGCGGAATAGACAGCAGTGTCCATCTTGGAACACTATCTCATCCTCAAACATGGCTATTGGACGAAGCCATCTCCCGTGGTACAGATATAGCCCGGAAACGGTGTAACGTAGATCCCACAGCAGTGGATTACCATCTAGGTTGCCACACATCCACATCTCTAGCGAGTCGTGGTTGCATGTTGGATGAGCCACACAGAGCTCCCCACGCAACTCGGCTAAGCTGGATGCCGAGTAGTCGAAGGGCCTCGGGCTGCAGGGAGGTAGCGGTGTGATGCTAAACAACTCATCCTCCAAGCTAAAGCGGACAAAACCCGGTGCGGCAACGGCAGCGGTAGCCCCTAGAAGTGAGCTTTCGATGGTCCAAATTAAGGAGCCCTTGAAGAAGGTCGCCGTTCGTACTGGCATAATAGGGTACGGAGGTGGCACCGTAGTCTCACGCCATTGTAGGCGCTCCATTCCGAGGGTGCACACCTCCATCGCGAGGTCGTAGGACGTCTGGAGGGAGCGGTAGAAGAAGCGAACAACCTTGTACTTGTCGGAGCGCGGGTCACGGCCAAAGCCGAACGACTGATGGCCTCTCAAGTTGCCGGGTAGCTGCCCACGTGACGCATCTGTGGCACGGCTCCAAGGAAGCGTCTGAAAGTGCCCTGTGGCAGGGTTAAGCAGGCGCACTTTCTCCTCGGCGGGCACCATCACCAACCCGTCGCAGTGCGCCATGGCATGTGGTGCCCCCAACGGGCGAAACATGGGGCACTCTCATTCCGTGTGGAATAAATGTTGAGGAAATCGCTTATCGGGGTTAACTCGGTCGGCTGACGATTAGCGATTAATAGGCAAATCGGCCAATTAATCGGACGATAAATAGGTTAATCGGGTGATAAATGAGTTTATCGGCTAATCGGTGACCACTGAATAGGGATTAATCGGACGATTAATCGTTAAATCGGACGATTTTTTGAACAGTGGGAATAAGGTGGCGGCACCTCGGTCCTCCTCCCACAGGTAGAAGACGTTGGTGAATTCGTTGCGTGCCGTATGAGGGACCTTTATCTTCGCCATGATTAGCATGGACAAGGAATTCTGTTGGCGGATGTGTGTGCGGGCGAAGGAGGAGGAGTCGACGGCATTGCGCCACGCCTTGCAGACGCACCTGAACCGCATCAAGGACCGGAGAGGAAGCCGGGACAGGATCTGCGTCCACAGCAGGTCGTGTGGCATGTACGGCATCGCCATATATCCTAACGCCCGTGGTGTATCGATCGTAGGGCACGCTCGATCGTGTCTATATATGTGCATTGTCCTACGGATATACCAAGGCGCGTTGGGGTTAATTTGGTATCCACGGCCGATCGGATTGGATTCAGGTTCGGATTGCTAATTGCAAGTCTTCTCGGATTAATTAATACGTGACTTGTCTCCAGATAAATTTACATTCACGCATATCATCTTCCTCCTTGGCCTAGTAGGTAGTTGTTTGACGAGTGTACACTGCCTGGACTTGGCAAACAACAAACATGGAAGTCAAAGTGACTGCACAATGTCCCTTATGTGTGGGATCGGGGTAGAGGAAAATGGGACTAGAGGACCTTTTCGCCATGGCTACGACGGTCGACCGTACAGAGTAAGCAACTCACAGAGAGAAGGTCAAGGACCCGACGCAGTCGCCATTGGTGTCATGTTTTCCAATTTCGTTGCAGCCTATTCTACCAAATCGAAGGAGAAAATTACAAAAAACCATCATATTTGTGGCATGTGTTTAAAAAAACCATCACCTTACGTTAGGGTTTAAAAAAAACACCACTATAGTGTTAGCACGTAACAAAAAAACACTAATTAGCATTTAACGATTATTTAACCACAAAACTAACATGTGGATCCCGCTGTCAGGTTGACGTGGCATACTGGTGAAGGTAAAGCAGGCAAGCGATGAATGGTACTTGTTAAAGATACATTTGGTATAAGTATATTAGATAGTCCAGGATTTGTAATCTCTACCTATCATATCTCTAGGAGAGCTATCTTAACCTCCAGATATGTACCACTATATATACTCGTCCGAGAGGCTCAATAGAACATCCAACATACTCCTCATATCTCTCTATCATTCAACATGGTATCAGAGCGGCACGCTCCTTGACCTAGCCGCCGCACAACCTTCTGCGTCGCGCCGTCCCCGGGGAGGTCGATCTCCATGATCTACTCCGGGGGCCGCGCAACCCGTACGAGGGTTCATCCGCCGATCGGTTGATCGGCTGCCCTCGCGTCTTTTTTTCCAATCTTTAGATCGGTTTTTTTTTCGCCGGTCGCTCGACCGACGTTTTTGTTTTGTTTTACCGATCATAGATCGGTTTGTCGCCCATCGCCGTCGTCCATATGCGCCTCTACTCCAATCTCGGCGTCGACTGCACCGACCATCTTCATCAACCGCGCGGTGCGGCCGCACGCGTCACACACGGGACGCCTACGTGCGACGCAGCAGGCTGTCTCGTCCGCGCGGTCTCCATCGTTGGTCCGTCTTCACCGTCATCGCCCGAGACATCACCGAACAACGTCACCAACGACTCTGATCCGCGGCTCCTCGTCCACGCCATGGCACGTGTAGCGCTGCCGTCGGTCTGATCAACCGACCCCGCGCACGTCTCTGACAAGCACGTCCCCGAGCACACGCCTACCACCGATCGAGCTACGGTCTGCCGCTGCGTCGCCCCTTCGGGCCGCAGCGCCGCCACCTTTTGTCCACGCTACCAGCCTCCGACGCGCCTTCTGAGGCGTGTACATCGCTGGTGATCTCCCACCGTTGCACCGTCTCGCGCCCTATAGCTACGCCGGCCCCTCGAGCTGAGACATCGCCGCACGCAGTCTACTTGGCCATCACCGCGCACCGACGTCCCAGGCAACCTCCGCGCCGCCTCCCTTGGCGCGCTACGCCACATTCAGCGCAAGGTCTACGTCAAGCCGTCGGGTTCTTCCTCGCCTATTTCGAGTACAGCCGCCGCACCTCCACAGGTAACCTGCATGACCACTTCTGGTCGTCGCAGGCCTCGCCGACCACCTCTACATTCTAGGCATCCAGCATGGCCACTCCTGGCCGCCGCTGGTTTCGCCACCTTCTACGTCTCCGTCCACCACGACCTCGTTGCCAGCGTCATCGTCTCATCCCCGACTACTTCGTCTACTCCGACAACCGCGGACTGCATCGACACCTCTCCCTCTTCGCCGCTCTGCGTCTCGCCACCGCTCTGGATGCCTCCTCTACTGGTCCCCCTGACACTGGCGCATGGTCCATGATGGTCCCTGCCCTCGCACGCCCGGTACTAGCAACACCGACACGTGCCTTCTTCCCCGATGCGTCCCCAGGCCTGGCAAGCTCGGATCGGCAGCTCGCCTTCCTCGACTTCGTCTTTGCGTACTAGGTTCTGGCAAAACCGGAGTATGCCTTCGTGAAGGAGATATGCCCTAGAGGCAATAATAAAGTGGTTATTATTTATATCTTTATGTTTATGATAAATGTTTATATATCATGCTAGAATTGTATTAACCGAAACATTAGTACATGTGTGATATGTAGACAACAAGAAGTCCCTAGTATGCCTCTTAAACTAGCTTGTTGATTAATGGATGATTAGTTTCATAATCATGAACATTGGATGTTATTAATAACAAGGTTATATCATTATATGAATGATGTAATGGACACACCCAATTAAGCGTAGCATAAGATCTCGTCATTAAGTTATTTGCTATAAGCTTTCGATACATAGTTACCTAGTCCTTATGACCATGAGATCATGTAAATCACTTATACCGGAAAGGTACTTTGATTACACCAAACACCACTTGCGTAAATGGGTGGCTATAAAGGTGGGATTAAGTATCCGGAAAGTATGAGTTGAGGCATATGGATCAATAGTGGGATTTGTCCATCCCGATGACGGATAGATATACTACGGGCCCTCTCGGTGGAATGTCGTCTAATGTCTTGCAAGCATATGAATGAGTTCATAAGAGACCACATACCACGGTACGAGTAAAAGAGTACTTGTCAGGAGACGAGGTTGAACAAGGTATAGAGTGATACCGAAGATCAAACCTCGGACAAGTAAAATATCGCGAGACAAAGGGAATTGGTAATGTATGTGAATGGTTCATTCGATCACTAAAGTCATCGTTGAATATGTGGGAGCCATTATGGATCTCCGGATCCCGCTATTGGTTATTGGTCGGAGTGAGTACTCAACCATGTCCGCATAGTTCTCGAACCGTAGGGTGACACACTTAAAGTTGGATGTTGAAATGGTAGTTCTTGAATATGGAATGAAGTTGGAATATTTGTTCGGAGTCCCGGATGTGATCCCGGACATCACGAGGAGTCCCGGAATGGTCCGGAGAATAAGATTCATATATAGGATGTCATTTTATGTGAATAAAATGTCGCGGAAGGTTCTATGGAAGGTTCTAGAAGGTTCTAGAAAAGTCCGGAAGAAACCACCAAGGAAGGTGGAGTCCACAAGGGACTCCACCCCCATGGCCGGCCAACCCTAGTGGGGGAGGAGTCCCAAGTGGACTCCCCTTAGGGGCCGGCCACCCCCACATGGGAGGTGGGAATCCCACCTTTGGGTGGGAGTCCTAGTTGGGCTAGGATTGCCCCCTCCTATGGAAGGATTTGGTTCGGGTCTTATTCGAAGACTTGGACACCACCTCTTGGGGTTCCACCTATATAATGAGGGACAAGGGGGAGGGGGCCGGCCACCTCAAACACCACCAAGGTGGCCGCACCCCTATAGTGGCCGGCGCCCCCTCTCCCCAAACCCTAGCCGCCTCGCTCCTCCACTTCCCGCACGCTTAGCGAAGCTCCGCCGGACTTCTCCACCACCACCGACACCACGCCGTCGTGCTGTCGGATTCAAGAGGAGCTACTACTTCCGCTGCCCGCTGGAACGGGGAGGTGGACGTCGTCTTCATCAACAACCGAACGTGTGACCGAGTACGGAGGTGCTGCCCGTTCGTGGCGCCGGAACCGATCGTGATCAAGATCTTCTACGCGCTTTTGCAAGCGGCAAGTGAACGTCTACCGCAGCAACAAGAGCCTCATCTTGTAGGCTTTGGAATCTCTTCAAGGGTGAGACTCGATACCCCCTCGTTGCTACCGTCTTCTAGATTGCATCTTGGCTTGGATTGCGTGTTCGCGGTAGGAAAATTTTTGTTTTCTATGCTACGTTATCCTACGAGTGGTATCGAGCCGTGTCTATGCATAGATGGTTGCACGAGTAGAACACAATGGTTTGTGGGCGTTGATGCTCTTGTTATCTTTAGTTGAGTACTTTGCATCTTTATGGCATAGTGGGATGAAGCGGCTCGGACTAACTTTACATGACCGCGTTCATGAGACTTGTTCCTCGTTCGACATGCAACTTGTATTGCATAAGAGGCTTTGCGGGTGTCCGTCTCTCCTACTATAGTAAAGATTCAATTTACTCTTCTATTGACAACATTAGTATCAACGTTGTGGTTCATGTTCGTAGGTAGATTAGATCTATATCGAAAAACCCTAAACCACGTAAAATATGCAAACCAAATTAGAGAGCGTCTAACTTGTTTTTGCAGGGTTTGGTGATGTGATATGGCCATAATGTGATGATGAATATGTATGAGATGATCATTATTGTATTGTGGCAACCGGCAGGAGCCTTATGGTTGTCTTTAAATTTCATGTTGAGTAGTATTTCAAAGTAGTTGTAATAGTTGCTACATGGAGGACAATCATGAAGACGGCGCCATTGACCTTGGTGCTTCGCCGACGATGATGGAGTTCATGCCCGAAGATGATGGAGATCATGTCCGTGCTTTGGAGATGAAGATCAAAGGCGCAAAGACAAAAGGGCCATATCATATCACATATGAACTGCATGTGATGTTAATCCTTTTATGCATCTTATTTTGCTTAGATCGCGACGGTAGCATTATAAGATGATCCCTCACTAAAATCTCAAGATAATAAAGTGTTCATCCTTAGTAGCACCGTTATCAAGTCTTGTCGTTTCGAAGCATCTCGTGATGATCGGGTGTGATAGATTCAATAAGTACATACAACGGGTGCAAGACAGTTTTGCACATGCGGATACTAAGGTGGCCTTGACGAGCCTAGCATGTACGGACATGGTCTCGGAACACATGATACCGAAAGGTAGAGCATGAATCATATGGTTGATATGATGAACACTTTGAGTGTTCGCCAATGAAATCACACCTTTTCTCGTGATGATCGGGTTTAGGTGCGGTGGATTTGGTTCGTGTGATCACTAAGACAATGCGAGGGATATTGTTTTGAGTGGGAGTTCATCTAGATTTTTAATTATGTAGAATTAAAATTTGAACTCAATTTGTCATAAACTTAGTCTAAACTATTGCAAATATATGTTGTAGAGATGGCGTCCCCAATCAATTTTAACCAGTTCCTAGAGAAAGAAAAGCTTAAGAGCAACGGTAGCATCTTCACCGACTGGTTCCGTCATGTGAGGATCTTCCTCTCGGCGGAAATCTGCAATATGTGCTTGATGCACCGCTAGGTGACCCTCCCGCAGAAACCGAAACCGATGAAGTAAAAGCTGTTTACGCGACTCGGAAAACTCGGTACTCTCAAGTTCGGTGTGCCATCTTATGCGATCCGGAATCCGATCTTCAAAAACGTTTTGAGCACCACGATCCTCATGAGTTGATGAAAGAGTTGAAGACTATTTTTGAGACTCATGCGGCCGTGGAATGCTATGAAGCATCGAAACAATTTTTCAGCTGTATGATGGAAGAAGGCAGCTCTGTTAGTGAGCACATGCTCGCCATGACCGGGCATGCGAAGAAACTCAGTGACTTGGGAATAGTGATTCCTAATAGACTGGGGATTAATCGTGTCCTTCAATCACTGCCACCAAGTTACAAGAACTTTGTGATGAACTACAATATGCAGAACATGAACAAGGAGTTACCTGAACTCTTTGGCATGCTAAAAGCTGCTGAGATTGAGATCAAGAAAGAGCACCAAGTGTTGATGGTCAACAAGACCACCGAGCTTCAAGAAACAGGGCAAGTCTAAGGGAAAATTCAAGAAGGGTGGCAAGAAAGCTGCCACGCCTCCCGTGAAACCTAAGAACGGCCCTAAGCCCGATGCTGAGTGCTATTACTGCAAGGAGAAGGGACACTCGGAAGCGTAATTGCTCCAAGTATCCGGCTGATCCGAAGAGCGGCCTTGTCAAGAAGAAGAAAGAAGGTATATATGATATACATGTTATAGATGTTCATTTCACCGGTTCTCGTTCTAGTACCTGGGTATTTGATACCGGTTCGGTTGCTCATATTTGTAACTCGAAACAGGAACTAAAGAATAAACGACAACTCGCTGAAGGATGAAGTGACGATGCGCGTTGGAAACGGATCCAAGGTCAATGTGATCGCAGATCGGCACACTTCCTCTACATCTACCTTCGGGATTAGTTTTAAGCCTAAATAATTGTTATTATGTACCTGCGTTGAGCATGAACATTATATCCGGATCTTGTTTAATGCAAGACGGTTATTCATTCAAGTCCGAGAATAATGGTTGTTCTATTTTTATGAATAATATCTTTTATGGTCGAGCACCACAAAAGAATGGCTTATTTCTGTTAGATCTCGATAGTAGTGATACGCATATACATAACATTGATGCTAAGCGAATTAAATTGAATGATAATTCTACTTATATGTGGCACTGTCGTCTTGGTCATATTGGAGTGAAACGCATGAAGAAACTCCATACTGATGGATTACTAGAATCACTTGACTTTGAGTCACTTGATAGATGCGAAGCATGTCCGATGGGAAAAATGACTAAGACTCCATTTTCTCGGTATGATGGAGCGAGATACCGACTTATTGGAAATCATACATACCGATGTGTGCGGACCAATGAGCGTAGCATCGCGCGGTGGTTATCGTTATGTTCTAACCTTCACGGATGATCCGAGTAGATATGGGTATATCTATTTCATGAAACATAAATCCGAAACTTTCGAGAAGTTTAAGGAATTCCAAAGTGAAGTAGAAAATCAACGTAACAAGAAGATTAAATTTCTACGATCTGATCGTGGAGGTGAATATCTGAGTTATGAGTTTGGCATGCATTTAAAGAAATGCGGAATACTTTCACAATTGACACCACCGGGAACACCACAACGAAACGGTGTGTCCGAACGTCGTAATCGAACTCTCTTAGATATGGTTCGTTCTATGATGTCTCTTACCGATTTGCCGTTATCTTTTTGGAGTTATGCATTAGAGACAGCCGCATTCACTTTAAATAGAGCACCATCAAAATCCGTAGAAACGACACCGTATGAATTATGGTTTAATAAGAAACCTAAGCTGTCGTTCTTGAAAGTTTGGGGTTGCGAAGCCTATGTAAAAAAGTTACAACCGGACAAGCTAGAACCCAAAGCGGAGAAATGCGTCTTCATAGGATACCCTAAGGAAACTATAGGGTACACTTTCTATCACAGATCCGAAGGCAAAATCTTTGTTGCTAAGAACGGAACCTTTCTTGAGAAAGAATTTCTCACTAAAGAAGTGATCTGGAAGAAAAGTAGAACTCGATGAGATTGATGAATCTATACTCGTTGATCGAGTAGCGCAAGTACCGGAAGTTGTACCTGTACCGCCTACACCGGCAACGAGAGGAAGCAAATGATAATGATCATGAAACTTCGAACGAGGAAACTACCGAACCTCGCAAATCGACAAGGGAACGTACCACTCCCGATTGGTTTGATCCTTGTCTAAATGTCATGATTGTGGATAACAATGATGAGGACCCTGCGACGTATGAAGAAGCGATGATGAGCCCAGATTCCAACAAATGGCAAGAAGCCATGAAATCCGAAATGGGATCCATGTATGATAACAAAGTATGGACTTTGGTAGACTTACCCGAGAGCCGAAAGGCTGTCGAGAATAAATGGATCTTCAAGAGAAAAACGGATGCCGATGGTAATATTACTGTCTATAAAGCTCGACTTGTCGCAAAGGGTTTCCGACAAATTCAAGGAGTTGACTACGATGAGACTTTCTCACCGGTAGCGAAGCTAAAATCTGTGAGGATTTTGTTAGCAATAGCTGCATTTTTCGATTATGAGATTTGGCGGATGGATGTCAAAACGGCATTCCTTAATGGAGACATTGAGGAAGAGTTGTATATGGTACAACCCAAAGGTTTTGTCGATCCTAAAAATGCTCGACAAAGTATGCAAACTTCAGCGTTCAATCTATGGACTGAAGCAAGCATCAAGAAGTTGGAACCGACGCTTTGATAAGGTGATCAAAGACTTCGGGTTTATACGAGTGTCATGGAGAGGCCTGTATTTACAAGAAAGTGAGTGGGAGCTCTGTAGCATTCCCGATATTATATGTAGATGACATATTATTGATCGGGAATGATATAGAACTATTAAGCGAGTGTTAAGGGTTATTTGAATAATAGTTTTTCAATGAAAGACCTTGGTGAAGCATCATATATATTAGGCATCAAGATTTATAGAGATAGATCAAGACGCCTAATAGGGCTATCACAGAGTACATATACTGGACAAGATTCTAAAGAAATTTAGAATGGACGAAAGTAAGAAAGGGTTCTTACCTATGTTACCGGGCAAGGTATTGAGTAAGACTCAAGGACCGGCTACGGCAGAAGAAAGAGAAAGGATGAATAATATCCCCTATGCCTCGGCGAGTAGGTTCTATCATGTATGCCATGCTATGTACTAGACCGGATATAGCACATGCCGTTAGTTTGACTAGCAGATATCAAAGTGATCCAGGAATGGAACACTGGACAGCGGTCAAGAATATCCCGAAGTACTTGAAAAGAACTAAGGATATGTTTCTTTGTTATGGAGGTGACCAAGAGCTCGTTGTAAACGGTTACACCGATGCAAGTTGGAACACCGATCCCGATGACTCTAAGTCACAATCCGGGTACGTGTTTATATTGAATGGTGCTTGCGATGAAGCTGGGCAAGCTCGAAGCGAGTGCACGGTGGCGAAGTCTTCAACAGAATCGAGTACATAGCGGCTTCAGAGGCTTCATCGAAGCGGTATGGATGAAGAGGTTCATTGTAGAGCTCGGTGTGGTTCCTAGTGCATTGGACCCATTAATCATTTATTGTGATAACATGGGTGCCATCGCCAATGCACAAGAACCAAGGTCACACAAGAGGCCGAAGCATATCAAGCTGCGTTACCACTCGATTCGCGAGTACATCGAAGATGGAGAAGTAAAGATTTGCAAAGTACACACTGATCCGAATGTAGCAGATCCGTTGACTAAAGCTCTCCCTAGGGCAAAGCATGACCAACACCAGAATGCCATGGGTGTTAGGTATATTACTATGTAATCTAGATTATTGACTCTAGTGCAAGTGGGAGATCGAAGGAGATATGCCCTAGAGGCAATAATAAAGTGGTTATTATTTATATCTTTATGTTTATGATAAATGTTTATATATCATGCTAGAATTGTATTAACCGAAACATTAGTACATGTGTGATATGTAGACAACAAGAAGTCCCTAGTATGCCTCTTAAACTAGCTTGTTGATTAATGGATGATTAGTTTCATAATCATGAACATTGGATGTTATTAATAACAAGGTTATATCATTATATGAATGATGTAATGGACACACCCAATTAAGCGTAGCATAAGATCTCGTCATTAAGTTATTTGCTATAAGCTTTCGATACATAGTTACCTAGTCCTTATGACCATGAGATCATGTAAATCACTTATACCGGAAAGGTACTTTGATTACACCAAACACCACTCGCGTAAATGGGTGGCTATAAAGGTGGGATTAAGTATCCGGAAAGTATGAGTTGAGGCATATGGATCAATAGTGGGATTTGTCCATCCCGATGACGGATAGATATACTCCGGGCCCTCTCGGTGGAATGTCGTCTAATGTCTTGCAAGCATATGAATGAGTTCATAAGAGACCACATACCACGGTACGAGTAAAAGAGTACTTGTCGGAGACGAGGTTGAACAAGGTATAGAGTGATACCGAAGATCAAACCTCGGACAAGTAAAATATCGCGAGACAAAGGGAATTGGTAATGTATGTGAATGGTTCATTCGATCACTAAAGTCATCGTTGAATATGTGGGAGCCATTATGGATCTCCGGATCCCGCTATTGGTTATTGGTCGGAGTGAGTACTCAACCATGTCCGCATAGTTCTCGAACCGTAGGGTGACACACTTAAAGTTGGATGTTGAAATGGTAGTTCTTGAATATGGAATGAAGTTGGAATATTTGTTCGGAGTCCCGGATGTGATCCCGGACATCACGAGGAGTCCCGGAATGGTCCGGAGAATAAGATTCATATATAGGATGTCATTTTATGTGAATAAAATGTCGCGGAAGGTTCTATGGAAGGTTCTAGAAGGTTCTAGAAAAGTCCGGAAGAAACCACCAAGGAAGGTGGAGTCCACAAGGGACTCCACCCCCCATGGCCGGCCAACCCTAGTGGGGAGGAGTCCCAAGTGGACTCCCCTTAGGGGCCGGCCACCCCCCACATGGGAGGTGGGAATCCCACCTTTGGGTGGGAGTCCTAGTTGGGCTAGGATTGCCCCCTCCTATGGAAGGATTTGGTTCGGGTCTTATTCGAAGACTTGGACACCACCTCTTGGGGTTCCACCTATATAATGAGGGACAAGGGGGAGGGGGCCGGCCACCTCAAACACCACCAAGGTGGCCGCACCCCTATAGTGGCCGGCGCCCCCTCTCCCCAAACCCTAGCCGCCTCGCTCCTCCACTTCCCGCACGCTTAGCGAAGCTCCGCCGGACTTCTCCACCACCACCGACACCACGCCGTCGTGCCGTCGGATTCAAGAGGAGCTACTACTTCCGCTGCCCGCTGGAACGGGGAGGTGGACGTCGTCTTCATCAACAACCGAACGTGTGACCGAGTACGGAGGTGCTGCCCGTTCGTGGCGCCGGAACCGATCGTGATCAAGATCTTCTACGCGCTTTTGCAAGCGGCAAGTGAACGTCTACCGCAGCAACAAGAGCCTCATCTTGTAGGCTTTGGAATCTCTTCAAGGGTGAGACTCGATACCCCCTCGTTGCTACCGTCTTCTAGATTGCATCTTGGCTTGGATTGCGTGTTCGCGGTAGGAAAATTTTTGTTTTCTATGCTACGTTATCCTACACTTCGTCCCCGTCGTGCACCTAGTTTTGGCAAAACTAGGGTAGCACCTCGTCGTTGACGGCTCCGACTGCATCGACTTCGGCATCGACACCCTCTTCAACGAGTACCTCGACTCGTCTCTGTCACTCTCCTCGCGCACTATGCGCTTGTGGATTCATGTGCGGCTACCTCGACACCGGCACCCGACCACGACATCGACCACGGCATCCCCTCACGCGGCTACCCCGACCAAGGTTGCAGCACCCATGCTCTCGGCTACCTCGACATCGGCACAAAGGGCTATCACCTCGCATGAGCACCTCGGCTTCTTCTACAGTCCAAGCATCCACGACGCGACATCATCCACGAAGCTCACGCTACGACTGTGGGGGAGTGTCAGCCCGTTGGTTCCTACCTTCGGCTTCTCTCCAGCCTGTCCGTGACGCTACTGTTGTTCGCCTCACTACCGCTACAACTGCGGGGGGGGGGGGGGTTAGAGATATATATGGTATAGGTATATTAGGTAGTCTAGGATTTGTAATCTCTACCTACCATATCTCTAGGAGAGCTATCTTAGCCTCTAAATCTGTACCACTATATATACTCGCCCGAGAGGCTCAATAGAACATCCAACGTATTCCTCATATCTCTCTATCGTTCAACAGTATTAAAAACCGGGTCTTTGTGTACCAACTGTCAGCATCCATCTCTCCCCATATTTCCTCTCCCTCACATCCAGACGACGGACCTATTGTGTGCAGTGGCCGTTGGCGGGCTGCAGCGCATGAGCTCAACAGGGGAGCTCACCCTCTTATTGCTGTAAACAACGATTTTTTTTATGAAATCAAGTTGGAAAACTCTATTTGTCAATGTTATTTGTAATAAGAAGATGCGCACATGTGTCGAAATGGGGTGATTATTACTAAGTTTGTTGTGGATTTTACATGATACATTATCACTTGGGTAGAAAGCAAGGTTAACTCAAGCATCATGCCATCTGGCTACTTTGTTATTTTTCATTGCAAACTATATCAATTCCATTGACAACTTGTGCGAAATGTTTCTATTTGTTTTTGATTTTTTTAAAGTTACTTTGGTTCACTTCTAATTTTCATCTATTTGCCGGCTATGGCATGGAAGCCAATATCATGGTGGGTGTTTTACGTCTGTGACACTAGTCCTCACACAAATCCGGGACGTTTCACTGGTTTTCTTAACATGCCCCCCTATATATCTTTGGTAGGACAGACAAAAGGAACATATACTATTTGTTTTCCTCACATGTGGGATCCACACCTAATTATCTTCGGTAGGAGAGATGAAAGAAACATATTAAGGATACAAAATGCACAATATGATGTGGCGAAAAAGAGAGAGGTCAAACAAAATGAGCAATAAGGTCGACACATAAACCACATGAACGTAGTAGAACTAACTTGGTTCATCATCAGCGTGTGCCGCATATACAATTGTACTGTAATTCCTTTACCAACTATACTAGTGCCTAGATCGGAGCCAGGCTTGGAACATAGGGGATCACATCAAATAATCTGGCAACTGAACGCGTGTATCGAAGAAACGTGCCAGTAGTGTCTTTTCTGTCGGGATTTGTGAACCTGAGCTCATGCATGTTAACCATATTCGTCATGACACTTACTCCAGTCCACAAATTGTATCGCAACAAGCAGAATTGTGTGAACTGGAACACTATCTCCTCATCAAAAATGACTTTGGGACAAAATGCTCGTCCATAGATAGGGGCGGCAAGGGGGATAACAAAACGCCGATCCCATCGTGGTTGCTTGTCATCCAAATTGTTGCACCATATCTCGAGGGGCATGCAGCCATGCCCTGAATGGGCAAGGCACAACTCCCCACGTAGCTCAGCTAGGCGGGATATCATGTAGTCCTCAAATGCCGTTGAACTACAACAAGGAGGTGGTGGGACAACACCGAAGGACTCATCTTCCAAGTTCAAGCGGACGAAACCCGGCATGGGTTTTCCATCACCGAGGATCGACATCTCCACGGTCCAGAACAAGGAGCCTTTGCAAAATGTGGCTGTTTGCTCTGGCTTGATCGGGTATGGTGGTGGCTTCTTTGTGTCACGCCAGAGCCGGTCTATTCCGACAGTAAAGATCTCCATCCCAAGAGTGTATTGGAAGCCACGAGCCTCCATGATCAAGTTCATAGAAGAGTAAAAGAAGCGAGCAACCTTATAAGCCTTTGTTCTAAGGTCGTGGCCAAGGCCGAATGCCTGATGACTTCGGATGTAGCCAATTACACCGTGTGGCCGCATGCTGTGGGGGCTCCGCGGAAGCGTGAGGATGCGTCGTGTGGCTGGGTTGAGCACGCGCACCGTGGCCTCGGATGGCAGCAACACCAACCCGTCACAGTGCGCCAAATCGTGTGACGCTTCGTTCGCCCGAAACAAGTGGTAGTTAGCCAAGCCGTGCACGAGCGTCGCGGCACCCTGGCTCCGTTCCCATCGGTACAATCCAGCAGCTCGGCGCCAAAGGTAGTTGTTGCCATGTCTGACTAGTGGGACGAGGAGCAGCGCCGTTTTCTGGAGGCGGAGTTGCTCGAGGTGGAAGGAACCGTCCTTGTCAATGGTGTGGCGCCAGGCCTTGCAGACACACCTGAACCGGAGCAGCGACCTGACTGGGAGCCGGGGCAGGATCTGTGACACTAGAAGCTCCGGCGGCACGTACCGCGTCTCCGTCTCCATGTTGGCCGTCTACCTCGCCGTCCGCGCGCGTGACCAGTCGGTATAAAGGTTATGAGGCAGGCGGAGACAACGTAAGGTTGTTTTCGTTTGTGGTATTTAACCACGGCAGATCGGATCCGAGTGGATCACGAGTCACGGTCTTTGTATCGTTTCCTGTTCGTGCTCACCAAAGGAGCAATGCGGCCGCAAACTCGTACGGGCTCAGGACTTTTAAGGCTTTGTATTGGCCCGATGTACTATTCTGAACAATTTTTTTGTATGTAACATGCATGCTTTAAGCCCATGTACTTGTTGGTTGGCACTACTCGGGCGTGTTAGGCCCCCTTTGGATGAAATGAATAATTTCTAGCGCCCAAAAAAAAAAAAATAATAGGAATATAGGATAGGGAAGGTAAGGATAATTGGATAAAGATCCTTGTTTGGATAGTACGCATTTCAACAAATTAAGAACAAGCTACACAAGATGTCATCTATGGAAACCGTTGAGCAGCCCAGAAAATTTCCTTCCCAGCCTCTTGCTACTGCCGCGAGAGCTCCAATTGTTATGTGCCTTTGCGCATCAAAGTTAGTCTTTACGCAGCGTTGTGATGCTGCGATCCAAACTGGGCCCATTAAAACTTATGTCGCCTTAGGGAATGTACAATGGTAGAGAAAGCATGTCTTCTTTTAGCAGTCCATGTCATCTAGAGAGGATGATAAATATAACCCCAAATCTATTTCTTGCCTGGGCTTTGCGTTGTCTACCGCGGTGCTCACCCTTCTCTTGCGTCGGATCTCCATCGGACGGACCTGACGAATTGGCGCATCCAGACAAAAATATGACACGGGTGTTTTCCCTTCCTCGTCGTTTCCTTTTCCTTTTTGGTTGACTGTTCATAGTATTTCTCTCCCGAGCTCATCCCCTTTCCCCTCCTCTCTCTTGCCCGCACCAAACGTATGCTCGATTTCCGTTTCTGATTCCTCCTCGTCGGCGGCCAGCGGTACGGCAGGAAGTCCTGGGGGCGATAGTGCTGGGCGACGGAGAAGTGGTGAAGGAGCATGGGCGGCGCCCAAGAGCGGATCGACTCGCCTCAGCGGTGGGGGCGTTGGATTCGGCGGCGCGACCCCGCGAATCGACGTTTCTAAGGCTCGTTCGTCGTTGAGAGTAGCCGGTGAAGGAGAATCAGCGACGCGCACCCGCGAATCGACCTGTTCGAGACTGGTGAGTGCTTCGATCTCGCTCGTTTATCTGCGTTGTTGGTCAACGAGGTGCTTGTACTCACGATTTGTGCTCGTTTTCATGGCGTTGCTCGTTAAACATGTCATGGTGTTCCTTATCTTCGGTTAGTAGCTGCCTAATCGAGATAATTTCTACATGTAGCAAACTATGTGGTTAAATCATTTTGACAGCTGCGTGGTAATAATACCTTTGTAGACCATGTACATTTGAATCAAAACTTACATACATGACACCAGATTTACATGGACGAGATGTTTTTTTACAGACAATAGTTCATGTGTGTCGGTTATACTTTATGCAGTCAAATGCATGTAAATTTCGCCTAGTTTTTACATATAGGAGTTTTTTTTCCACGCAGTAGTTCATGAGTTTTGGGTTAGACATTTATGCAGTCATACATGTAAATTTCGCATGTTACTTACATAGGGTAGATGGTTTTTTACATGCAGGAGCTCTTGTGTGTCGGTAAAGCATATACTCAGTCAGCACATGTAAATTTCGCTTGCTACTTACATAGTGGAGATTGTTTTTTTACACGCAGTAGCTCTTGTCTTTCGGTAAACCATATACTCAATCAGCACATGCGAATTTCTCCTAGTATTTACAAAGGGCAGATTGTTTTTTACATGCAGTAGCTCTTGTGTTAGTTCTTACATGTGCGAGACCGCCGTTGAGGAGGCGCTCTGGCCGTGAGGATGCCGCCACCGCCGAGCAACGCAGCGAGCACCTGCCTGCATGCTTGATGCGGCGACGAGGCGCGAGGGGAGCTGCCTCCGCTCCCGGCACCTCGGTAAGCCTCCGTCGACCAACAACACTTCTTCTCTGCCAACACTGGCCTCACCTCCACTGCTCCCCCTCCAATCACGTGCCTCCAAGCGCTCGCCGCCGCTGCCCCTCTCATCTGTACGTGGCCTCGCCGCGTGCCCCGCCCTCCTGGCGGCGGTGGCCTCCGCATACAACGTCTTGCTTGACGAGCCCTGCGTCTTTGTCAAGACCATGTTCCTCCGCCTCGCCACCAAGTTCAGGGGTGGGTCCTCCTCCGAGCCAAGTGAGGCGGTTGGACAGCGACGGAGACCGAGCAGATCCTCCGGAGGGTCGCAGCGGCGCATGGCTCGTCGGTTGGGAGCCTGCGAGCCAGAGCGCTAGCGCTAAGGATGTTCAGGTGCCTGATACTTATTAATGTTTGATCTACTGTATTGCTTATTGGTGATGTAGTTTTTTACTTCCAGATAAATCGAATTTTTGCAGACTAATGTTGCCTCCTAAACCTTTTACTTCGAGATTGGTAGAAAGACATAAATTAGGTCATGTATGTAATATTTATAGACTATTTTTGCCTCTTAAATTTTTTCACTTCTCAGTAGGATGTAACTATATTCTTTTCTTTCTCTACTTTGGATGTAGTTTTTATCATTTTTCTACATCTGAATGTTTAATGGACCAAGGTGTAAAACTGTATTATATTTGTGATCCCCGTTTTGATGATTTTGGATGTAATTTTTATTTAATTTTACATCCATCGTTGCACTTTTTACATTGTCAGTTAGATCACAAAATTAGTGGTATAGGTTATTTTTAAAGGGATTTTTTTAATAAAGCTCAAATCTTGTCTTCCTTAAGTTTATTCTACTACTTATCTTAAGTTTATTTTACTACTTATCAAGATCCTCTGTTTTTCTGTTACTAAATAGCAATACTGCAATAGGGTCGGACTGGGGAAAGAGGAGAAGGCGTGGAAAGATGGGGCATGGCAAAAGGAAGACGTGCGATGGGGATCTGGGGAGGGCGTCCAGAGTGAACGTGGGGACCAGGATTTCCTTTTTCGGATGTGACAGCGACTGTTAACTACTTATTTTCTATTTTGGGGTGGAGCACCGCGGAAGACTAAATAGTGCCTGGGCACTCTGTAGCATGGCCCTAAATATAATCGATACAATGCATTATCTCTTATTGTCATCCCTTGCAATAAATGATAATTAATTATTTTTAGTATGAAATTATGTGACTAAGGGCAGACAAGTCGTACAATGGGAAAAATAGCCTTCTCTTATTTCATAAGAGATCGTCCCTTAGCTAAGGGAAGACAATCTTCTCTTCCTTCATTCTCTCTCCTCCAACTAAACAAAAAATCTGACGTGGCAAGCGTAAGGGAAGTCTGACATCACCCCATTGTACGTGCCCTTAGAACAATCTAAATCTGCTACAAACCTCTTAATTAAATACATGGTTGACATAGGACTAGCTAGTACCCCTCTTCAAATATTGCTTTTCTTCGTGCATACCAGATTGCCCACATTGTAACCACAGTTGAGATTAATTATTCATGATTAACAATCCTCATCACCTTAAAAATCCACAACTTGGCAGCCTGCTCTTGTATCATACTAATATGTTTAGTTAATTGTTCACCACATAAAGTCCACACACTCTTTGACACATATTGCAGTCAACTAGCGCATGTCTCCAAGTGTCATCATCACTTCATAGCACCACATAAATGGCAAACCGGGGTCGTTGCCATATTCCTTCTATGCCTATAGTAGATGTGCCTCGCCAACCTCCACAGAAAACCCAAATTCTAATTATTGCTAGGGCACTGTGTTGTCTTACACAGTGCTCCCGGTTTGTGTCCGTTGGATCTCCATCTAACGGTACATCTAAATCAGTGGGTGATTTGGGAATCATGTGCTGCACGTGGCCAGGCTGTAACGAAGTAAATTCATCTCTGGTCTTTTCATCTCGCCTGGTCTTCGTCTGCAAATCCACCCTCTCTCCCGTCTGTCCCAACACAAGGAACCGGAGACGGTGGTGGTGCGCAACCGCCGGCGACTCACCCGCCCGGCCCCGGCGCGCTCGACCTCTGCCGGCAACTGAGCCGCCCAGCCCCGGCGCCTACCACCTCCGCCTACGACTTAGCCGCACGGCCAGGCACAGCCGATCTCCGCCGGCGACTCACCGGCCCGGCCTTGGCACGCCCGATCTCCGGCGGGCGCGCGGATGGAGGCGGCGTTCGACCTTGCAGCTGATCTGTACCGCGACGGCCATACCAGAGGCTAGGAGGGCGTCGCCTTCTTCAAGGCCTCCAGTCTCCCGCAGCCTATCCTAGTCCAGGTATCTCCAGATCCGCTCGATTTGGGCAGAGCAAGTAATTTGGGGTGTCGATTTTCGAGTTTGAATTGGACGAGCTGTTATGCCAGATGTAATTTTTCTATCGGATTGTACTTTTCTTTATTTATTTTCTCAAATTTGTAAGTAATATTTATAATTGGATGTATAAATAGTAAATTTTCTCCTAATTCTGTGTATTGTTTTTGTAATTGGATGTACTTTCTAACTTTTTTCTACATCTTAGATTGATGGCAGTGGTGTTTTTTCCCCAATTTTAGATGAAACTTTAGGCATCTGCATGTATTTTTTTTTATTTTTCTACATCTAGAATATTTGAATGGATCAAGGTTAACACGCTAGTATGCTTTTTGTGATCCCAGATTTGGTTCACGGGGATGTAACTTTTATCTTTTTTCTACATCCATCGCTCCAATTTTTACATCTTCAAATGAGATCACAAAACTAGTTGGTGTGTGGTGTTTGTTGTTTTACAGGGCAGCCTCATCAAAAAGAAAATAAAATAGTCAAGAACTTGCGACAGAGCTGAGGAATAAGAATGGTGCTATATGCAGTTTGTGTGCCGACCTGGGCAGTAGGAGGAAACGTGTGGAAATAGGACTTTCTATTTTTGGAACGCGGGGTCGTCTGACTACTTTATTTCCTAATTTGGGTGGAGCACTCCCATAGAATATACGGTGCTATAGCACCGTGTAGCAGCGTCCCACAGAAAAATCCTAACCTTATAAAGGACCTTAACTTTCCACAGCGAAGACCATTTCTTCGTCCGCTGATCGGAATCAGATTTAGCTGCATTTCCTTCTAACCAATCTTTCCGGTGCTTCTTCATCTCAACTAGCAAACGATAAGCTGATCGGACAGACAAAAATACCTTCTTCGAATAGTACCATGCCCACTCATCCGAGTGATGCTGCGAGCTGAGAGAAACTCTCAAGATTGACTCCAAATCCATATCTACAAAGTACTCATGTAACAAAGTAGAATTCCAGGTTGCTGTTGAAGCATCAATGAAAGACAATGTTTAGGAGAGCTAAATACGCGGTGGAATTAGGTACGAGTTTACATTATGGCCCAACACTGCGGCTCAGCGGTCCAATAGGAAGACATAGTTTTTTTTCGAAATGGGGTATACCCCGGCCTCTGCATCGGTTGATGCACACAGCCTTTTATTAAACGAATCAATATTCAAAGTTTACAACTCATGGATCAACGAGGGTCGATACAAAAATCAACCATCGAAAAAATAAAAGACTACTAAGCAATCTAAGCATCATGTAATCTCTTAACATGCCGCCAAGTAGCCTGGTAGAAAATATCCTGGGCAACCATGCGAAGGCGGTTGCATCCAGAAACCATGCATTCCCGCCGATCCTCCGGGAGCAAAAACGCCAAAGCTGGATCCAGTGGACCATAGTGTGGATAACCTGCAAGAAATTAGTAGAGTCTTTTTTGTTAAAAACCAAATCATTTCTGCAATTTCAAATTGACCAACATAAAGCCGAAACACCAATGCGAATTCTAGCTTTGTCGTCTTTGTCAATTCCATTAAGCTAATTTCCAAACATATTTGTTACATTGGATGGAGGTGGAATATTATATGCAGCGAAAATAACCCGCCAAATATGTTTAGCAAAAGGACAGGAAATAAACAAATGTTCAACTGATTCCTCGGCATCACAGAAAGAACATTTCGTATTTCCATTCCAATTCCTCTTTGCTAAATTATCACGGGTTAACAGGACTTTCTTACTAAGGAACCACATAAAGATTTTTATTTTCAGTGGGATTTTTATTTTCCAAAGATACTTTCGAAGATATCTCGTGTGCCCATTTAACATATCAGCATACATCGATTTAACAGAATTTTCCTGTGGATGTTAGGCCCCAAACAAATTTATCAAGATCGTCATTTAAATTTATCATCATTAAACGTTAACATAGGTGTGTCCATTGATCCCACTTATCCTCAATTAGTCTTCTCCGAAAACCAATATTTAAAGGAGTTGATTTCATAACATTTGCCACAGTATCATGCTTACGGTGGACTATATTATATAGTTATTTCCCCATTGATTAAAGCCTGCACGTGCATGCACGTCTCAACATGTGTTTAATATATGCATACAGCAATGAAATTAGCATATGACCAGAAGTTCCATTGTACAATCCTATAATCATCTATAGTTATATATACCATTCAATTATACATTTATACTGACAATTTTTGTGGCGCGACTCCCTGTCCTAGTAGTCCAGTAGTAGAGGAAGAAGTTTTTACTCAGACAAAGAAAATGCAAGCTGGCCCACTTATTTTTCTTCCTTTCTTGAAGAAACAGCAACTATCTGCTGGTTTATAACTTTTTATAGATTTTGGCCTGACCATCCAAGCATCCGAGGCTTTCCAGAGACAAAAGACAAGATTGTCGTGAGCTTACTTAGCTCGTGTAAGTCCAAGCAAGCCAGGTGTACCGACATGAGAAAGTATATCCAATCAAATATACTTCACTTTCACAAGAACTGACTGCCGGTCTATTCTGACCAGCAATGTGGAGATCAATGTAGACAGTACTATTTTCCTCTTCTATTGGAGTGACCGCCCCAATTCAGCCCTGTTGTACAAAACCACAACCATGCAGTGATGGCACCAATGGCAAATTAATTAAAACGCTAGATAGATGGATATGGGCATACGTCTCTTCAGATGTATAGCAGATCAATTGTGACTGAGTAAATTGACAGTCAATTTAATTTGCACAAGAAATACGTGGAACCATCTTGTTGGCATACTGCACCAGATAGAGCGACACCACATACACCTTCCAAAGACAACAAACCCCATACCACATCTCCTCGCGACAAAATAACTTTTAATGTACCGGCGTTGGATATTACCTTCTATATATAGCCATCAGACTGGAAAAAGTAACACACTCGAATTATATCAAACTGAGATGACTAGATAATTTGAGATCAATATGTTTTCATAATAACATGCTCAAATCACATCAACTTGATATTAGGGCATGTATAATTGTTGATACGACAGTTTTATCTTAGTCACTGCTTGTCATTTAGAGATGACAAAAGATCATGTTATGCAATGGATTATCTCTTAGAGATCGTTTGGCCCCCATCATTTGGGATTGGAATCAAAGAATTCATTTGCGATTCCGAAATCAACTTGTTTGGCTCCCACAAAATTGGTATTGGAATTCAATTGAAGATTACATGGATTTTTATGTAATGCCTAATCTTAATTCCTATTGGTACCCTGTCATTCTCTATGGATTTGCCAAATAAAATGATATCATCAAATTCATGTCATTTCATTTCATTTCAGCCAAATGAAATAAAATGATCCATACCAAACATGATCTTAATGTTATCTCTGACAATTAATATATTTACATGCTCCTAAAATTATGATATGACTAAAGCATACTGGAAACATACAAACTGATATATCGGTACCGGTGGGCTACAATAACAAGTTATCTTATTGTTTAAATGTCAGTTTTCATACACATTGGCTCGTATGATGATATTTTAACACGCATGGTCTGATGTGTGGGTCAACACGTAATCTTTGGGGAAGTTATACCCTTTCGTTTTAGGGTTTCCTCTTTCCCTGCGGTGACGCAGGAGTTCCACCATATCACCGTCGGTCTCGGTAGATCTTGCCCGATCGACGTCGAACTAAGGTTGCTAGCTCCGCTAGGAAGTTTCTGCTGGTGCGGGGGAACCTCTGGACCCCCGAATCATGGCGGAGAACGCTGCTGGGAAGGCGACGGCGGCGGTGTTGGAGGCGGTGAACTCGCCAGCTCAGGCAGGTGCGTCCTATGCATCCGAGGAAGGACGGGGGGAATCCTCTACCCCGGAACCGAAGGAGGACATTGAATCAATGCTCAAACGCCTGGAAATTACGGCGGAAGAGGAGGATGCGGTCGATCTGCCTGGATTGATCGAGGAGAATCGTTCGTCCTTCAAGTGGGCAGTGATAATTAGGGTTTGTCTGAAAACTTCCTTTAGCCATACTGCGTTTTACCAGAAGATGCAGGTGGCATGGGCAGTGGCCCAAGTGGTTTCGTTTCGTGATCTGGATGAATTCACCTTCATTGCGCAGTTCAAGTGTTTAGGTGATTGGAAAACAGCTATGCATGGAGGACCATGGCTGTTTAGACGCAATGCTGTGGTTATTGAAGAATATGATGGCCTTATGAATACGGAGATGTTAGCCCTAGACTCTATTCGGGTGTGGGTTCGAATTATGGGCTTGCCTGAGCTTGTGCGTAATGAGCCTGCCGCTAGGGCGATGGCGGTGAAGATGGGAGAGGTACTGGAAGTTGAACTGGGGATGAATGGCGCCCCTTATGTCAAGTTTGTAAGAGTGTATATGAGGATCAAGCTGAAGAAACCCTTGCTGCGCTTTGTATCAGGAAGTGTTGAACCAGGAAAAGCAGCTCAGAAATTCAGGGTTCTCTATGAGAAGATGTCTCGGTTTTGTGCCCGTTGTGGGGTAATCGTCCATGTAGCCGATGAGTGCGGTGATGGAACTCATGATCCAAAGAAGTTCCAGTATGAAGATTTTATGATGGTCCCGCAAGAAGATTTTTGGTATCAGCCTAAGAAGGAGTATGTTGCTCGATCCCAAGCAAGTGATGGAAGGGGTAGAGGAAGAGGTCGTGGGGGCAGGTCTGGCGCTGCCTTTCATAATGAAAAAGTTCATGTTCCTAATACCATCGCAAAAAGTACTGATGTTGCGTGGCTGAAGAAAAGGTATTTGGGTGCGAGGGACGGACATGCGAAAAGTAACACGTTAGCGATCATGCCATCCTCTCATGTTGCTTCCGTTGTGGAGAGTTTGGAAGGAAAGACCGGGGGGGACACTACCCCACAAAAAGTGCAGGAGCCGAAGAGGCACAAAGCTGGTATCCCAGCAGAAGGATTGGCGGACTCCCGTGAGGAGGGTCGCCAGGAGCAATGAAAATCTGTGGTTATAATTGTCGAGGGGCTGGCAACTCCTCGACAAACAGATCGCTTCTGGATATCCGGAGGCAACATAGGCCTGAGATACTTTTTCTATCAGAGACTCATCTTGATAGAGAAGGTGGTGAGAGATTGCGAATTAAGCTTGGTTATGCACACAAATGGGTGGTGCCGAGTAATGGAAGAGCTGGAGGTTTGATGATGTTGTGGGATCAACATGTTAATATCCAGCTGATATTATGAACACAATAATTATATTGATGTGTTAGTGTCTGGTGACACTCCGGACTTGGACTGGAGATTAACCGGGTTGTATGGAGAGTCGGTGTGGCGGCATAAACACCGTACCTGGCGTTATCTTCGTGATTTACACTGATGGCGTGTATTTCACACGTTCGTTGGGCAACCCCAAGAGGAAGGTATGATGCGCACAGCAGCAAGTTTTCCCTCAGAAAGAAACCAAGGTTTATCGAACCAGGAGGAGCCAAGAAGCACGTTGAAGGTTGATGGCGGCGGGATGTAGTGCGGCGCAACACCGGATATTCCGGCGCCAACGTGGAACCCGCACAACACAACCAAAGTACTTTGCCCCAACGAAACGAGTGAGGTTGTCAATCTCACCAGGCTTGCCGTAACAAAGGATTAACCGAATTGTGTGGAAGATGATTGTTTGCGAGAGAAAATAGTAAAACAAGTATTGCGAGCAGATTTGTATTTCGGTATTAAAAGAATGGACCGGGGTCCACAGTTCACTAGAGGTGTCTCTCCCATAAGATAAAAGCATGTTGGGTGAACAAATTACAGTCGGGCAATTGACAAATAGAGAGGGCATAACAATGCACATACATGTCATGATAAGTACAGTGAGATTTAATTGGGCATTACGACAAAGTACATAGACCGCCATCCAACTGCATCTATGCCTAAAAAGTCCACCTTAAGGTTATCGTCCGAACCCCCTCCAGTATTAAGTTGCAAAGCAACAGACAATTGCATTAAGTATGGTGCGTAATGTAATCAATAACTACATCCTCGGACATAGCATCAATGTTTTATCCCTAGTGGCAACAGCGCAACACAACCTTAGAACTTTCGTCACATCGTCCCGGTGTCAATGCAGGCATGAACCCACTATCGAGCATAAATACTCCCTCTTGGAGTTACTAGCATCGATCAACTTGGCCAGAGCCTCTACTAATAACGGAGAGCATGCAAGATCATAAACAACACATATGCAATAACTTGATAATTAACATAACATGGTATTCTCTATCCATCGGATCCCGACAAACACAACATAGAGTATTACGGATAGATGATCTTGATCATGTTAGGCAGCTCACAAGATCCAACAATGAAGCACAATGAGGAGAAGACAACCATCTAGCTACTGCTATGGACCCATAGTCCGGGGGTGAACTACTCACTCATCACTCCGGAGGCGACCATGGCGGCGTAGAGTCCTCCGGGAGATGAATCCCCTCTCCGGCGAGGGTGCCGGAGGAGATCTCCAGAATCCCCCGAGATGGGATTGGCGGCGGCGCGTCTCGATGGGTTTTCCGTATCGTGGTTTTTCGCATCGGGGGTTTCGCGACGGAGGCTTTAAGTAGGCGGAAGGGCGAGTCGGAGGGCCGACGAGGGCGCACACCACGGGCGGCGCGGGCCCCCTTGGCCGCGCCGCCTTGTGGTCCGGCCACCTCGTGGCCCCACTTCGTATGCTCTTCGGTCTTCCGGAAGGTTCGTGGCGAAATAGGCCCCTGGGTCTTGATTTCGTCCAATTCCGAGAATATTTCGTTACTAGGATTTCTGAAACCAAAAACGAGCGAAAACAACGAAGCGGCACTTCGGCATCTTGTTAATAGGTTAGTTCCGGAAAATGCACGAATATGACATAAAGTGTGCATAAAACATGTAGGTATCATCAATAATATGGCATAGAACATAAGAAATTATCGATACGTCGGAGACGTATCAAGCATCCCCAAGCTTAGTTCTGCTCATCCCGAGCGGGTAAAACGATAACAAAGATAATTTCGAAGTGACATGCCATCATAACCTTGATCATACTATTTGTAAACATATGTAATGAATGCAGCGATCAAAACAATGGTAATGACATGAGTAAACAAGTGAATCATAAACCAAAGACTTTTCATGAATAGTACTTCAAGACAAGCATTAATAAGTCTTGCATAAGAGTTAACTCATAAAGCAATAAATCAAAGTAAAGGTATTGAAGCAACACAAAGGAAGATTAAGTTTCAGCGGTTGCTTTCAACTTGTAACATGTATATCTCATGTATAATTGTCAACATAGAGTAATATAACAAGTACAATATGCAAGTATGTAGGAATCAATGCACGAGTTCACACAAGTGTTTGCTTCTTGAGGTGGAGAGAAATAGGTGAACTGACTCAACATAAAAGTAAAAAGAATGGCCCTTCAAAGAGGAAAGCATCGATTGCTATATTTGTGCTAGAGCTTTTATTTTGAAGACATGAAACAATTTTGTCAACGGTAGTAATAAAGCATATGAGTTATGTAAATTATATCTTACAAGTTGCAAGCCTCATGCATAGTATACTAATAGTGCCCGCACCTTGTCCTAATTAGCTTGGACTACCGGATCTTTGCAATACACATGTTTTAACCAAGTGTCACAATGGGGTACCTCCATGCCGCCTGTACAAAGGTCTAAGGAGAAAGCTCGCATTTTGGATTTCTCGCTTTTGATTATTCTCAACTTAGACATCCATACCGGGACAACATGGACAACGAGATGATGGACTCCTCTTTAATGCATAAGCATGTGGCAACAATTATTATTCTCATATGAGATTGAGGATGTGTGTCCAAAACTGAAACTTCCACCATGATTCATGGCTTTAGTTAGCGGCCCAATGTTCTTCTCTAACAATATGCATGCTCCAACCATTAAGGTGGTAGATCTCTCTTACTTCAAACAAGACGGACATGCATAGCAACTCACATGATATTCAACAAAGAATAGTTGATGGCGTCCCCAGAAGCATGGTTATCGCACAACAAGCAACTTAATAAGAGATAAAGTGCATAAGTACATATTCAATACCACAATAGTTTTTAAGCTATTTGTCCCATGAGCTATATATTGCAAAGGTGAATGATGGAATTTTAAAGGTAGCACTCAAGCAATTTACTTTGGAATGGCGGATAAATACCATGTAGTAGGTAGGTATGGTGGACACAAATGGCATAGTGGTTGGCTCAAGTATTTTGGATGCATGAGAAGTATTCCCTCTCGATACAAGGTTTAGGCTAGCAAGGTTATTTGAAACAAACACAAGGATGAACGGTGCAGCAAAACTCACATAAAAGACATATTGTAAACATTATAAGACTCTACACCGTCTTCCTTGTTGTTCAAAACTCAATACTAGATATTATCTAGACTCTAGAGAAACCAAATATGCAAACCAAATTAGCAAGCTCTAAGTGTTTCTTCATTAATGGGTGCAAAGTATATGATGCAAGAGCTTAAACATGAGCACAACAATTGCCAAGTATCAAATTATCCAAGACATTTTAGAATTACTACATGTAGCATTTTCCAATTCCAACCATATAACAATTTAACGAAGAAGAAACTTCGCCATGAATACTATGAGTAGAGCCTAAGGACATACTTGTCCATATGCTACAGCGGAGCGTGTCTCTCTCCCATAAAGTGAATGCTAGGATCCATTTTATTCAAACAAAACAAAAAAAAAACAAAAACAAACCGACGCTCCAAGCAAAGTGCATAAGATGTGACGGAATAAAAATATAGTTTCAGGGGAGGAACTCGATAATGTTGTCGATGAAGAAGGGGATGCCTTGGGCATCCCCAAGCTTAGACGCTTGAGTCTTCTTAGAATATGCAGGGGTGAACCACCGGGGCATCCCCAAGCTTAGAGCTTTCACTCTCCTTGATCATATTGCATCATACTCCTCTCTTGATCCTTGAAAACTTCCTCCACACCAAACTCGAAACAACTCATTAGAGGGTTAGTGCATAATAAAAATTCACATGTTCAGAGGTGACACAATCATTCTTAACACTTCTGGACATTGCATAAAGCTACTGGACATTAATGGATCAAAGAAATTCATCCAACATAGCAAAAGAGGCAATGCGAAATAAAAGGCAGAATCTTTCAAAACAGAACAGTCCGTAAAGATGGATTTTATTAGGCCACCAGACTTGCTCAAATGAAAATGCTCAAATTGAATGAAAGTTGCGTACATATCTGAGGATCATGCACGTAAATTGGCTTAATTTTCTGAGCTACCTACAGGGAGGTAGACCCAGATTCGTGACAGCAAAGAAATCTGGAACTGGGCAGTAATCCAAATCTAGTACTTACTTTACTATCAAAGACTTTACTTGGCACAACAAAACTCAAAACTAAGATAAGGAGAGGTTGCTACAGTAGTAAACAACTTCCAAGACTCAAATATAAAACAAAAATACTGTAGTAAAAACATGGGTTGTCTCCCATAAGCGCTTTTCTTTAACGCCTTTCAGCTAGGCGCAGAAAGTGTATATCAAGTATTATCGGAGAGTGGTGCATCATCCTTACCTTGGGCTTTACCCTTACCTTTCTTGTTGTTTTTGCTTTCTCTTTGATTTAGGAAATGTATGATTCCCCCCCGGTATAGAGGTGAAATCCAGGATGCCTTCTCCCACATCTATGACTGCTCCCAATAGTTTTAGCAGGGATCTTCCGAGTGTGATTTTTCCTGTCCCTACACATTGATACGTCTCCGACGTATCGATAATTTCTTATGTTCCATGCCATATTATTGATGATACCTACATTTTTTATGCACACTTTATGTCATATTCGTGCATTTTCTGGAACTAACCTATTAACAAGATGCTGAAGTGCCAGTTCTCGTTTTCTGCTGTTTTTGGTTTCGAAATCCTAGTAACGAAATATTCTCGGAATCGGACGAAATCAAGACCCGAGTTCCTATTTTCACCGGAAGCATTCGGAACACCCGGGAAGGACCGGAGGGGGGCACTGGGCCCCCAGACCATAGGCCGGCGCGGCCCAGGCCCTGGCCACGCCGCCATATGGTGTGGCCACCCCTTCGACCCTCCTGCGCTGCCTCTTCGCCTATATAAAGCCTCCGTCGCGAAACCCCTGAGGCGAAGAACCACGATACGGAAAACCTTCCAGAGCCGCCGCCATCGCGAAGCCAAGATCTGGGGACAGGAGTCTCCGTTCCGGCACCCTGCCGGAGCGGGGAAGTGCCCCGGAAGGCTTCTCCATCGACACCGCTGCCATCTCCACCGCCATCTTCATCACCGCTGCTGCTCCCATGAGGAGGGAGTAGTTCTCCATCGAGGCTCGGGGCTGTACCGGTAGCTATGTGGTTCATCTCTCTCCTATGTGCTTCAATACAATAATCTCATGAGCTGCCTTACATGATTGAGATTCATATGATGATGCTTGTAATCTAGATGTCATTATGCTAGTCAAGTGAGTTTTACTTATGTGATTGATGACCCACAAGTATAGGGGGTGTATCGTAGTATCTTCGATAAGTAAGAATGTCGATCCCAATGAGGAGCAGAAGGTGTTGACAAGAAGTTTCGATGAAGGTTTCACTGTAAATGCTCACAGACAAATATTCGGGGGGTTTTGATGTAACAGATAAATAAAGTACGAGTAAGTAAAATGCGAGAGAAATAATTGCAGCGAGTGGCCCAATCCTTTTTAGCACAAAGGACAAGCCGGTTTGTTTACTTATAATGACCAAACGTTCTCGAGGACACACGGGATTTTAGTCTAGTGCTTTCGCTACATACGAGCTGATTAATCTTCATTGTTTTGATAAGTGTTGTGTGGGTGAACCTATGCTAATGTACCGCCCTTCCTAGGACTAAAACATACTTGTGATTATACCCCTTGCAAGCATCCGCAACTACAAGAAAGTAATTAAGATAAATCTAACCACAGACCTTAAACTGCGAGATCCTGCGATCCCTCCTGCATCGATATACCAACGGGGGTTTAGGTTTACGTCACTCCGGCAACCCCGCAATTGGCAAACGAGTACAAGATGCATTCCCCTAGGCCCATAAATGGTGAAGTGTCGTGTAGTCGACGTTCACACGACACCACTAGAAGAATAACACCACAACTTAAATATCATAACATTGAATATTACTCAACCATAGTTCACTACTAACAATTAGACTTCACCCATGTCCTCAAGAACTAAACGAACTACTCACGAGACATCATATGGAACATGATCGAGAGGTGATATGATGATGAATAACAATCTGAACATAGACCTTGGTTCAATGGTTTCACTCAATAGCATAAACAACAAGTAGAAATCAGTATCGGGAGAGTTTCCCCTATCAAACAATCAAGATCAAACCCAAATTGCTACAGCGGTGACGATGTCCAGCGGTGGAGATGGCGGTGATGATGGTGGAGATGATGATGATGGTGATGGAGATGATGTCCGGCTCGATGGCGGTGACGATGGCGTCGATTTCCCCTCCGGGAGGGAATTTCCCCGGCGGATTCACCGCCCGCCGGAGAGCTCTTTCTCTCTCGGTGTTCTCCGCCCCGCGGAGGCGGCTGTAACCCTTCGTGAGGATTCCTCTGTGGCTTAGGTCTTCGGGACGAAGGGTATTGCGAAGAAAAGGAGGCGAAAGAGGCCGAGGGGCCCCACACCACATGGTGGCGCGGCCGGGCCATGGGCCGCGCCACCCTATGGTGTGGGCCCACCCTGGGTCCAGCCTGGCTCCCCCTTCGGCTTCCTCCGTCATCTGGAAAAATAGGATTTTCTCGTAAAACTTCCTTGCACAGTTGATCTTCCGAAATATCGCATCTCGACGGTGCTTTTCCGGCAGAATCCTGGCTCCGGTGCTCGATCTCCAAATAATCATGAAACATGCAAAATAGATGAAATAACATAAGTATTGTGTCCCAATATGAAATATATCAATGAATAACAGCAAATTATGATATAAAATAGTGATGCAATTTGGACATATCAGTGATCTCCAAGCTTAGACTTCGCTTGTCCCCAAGCGAAACTGAACTCTGTAAACAGGTCCACATGTTTATGGAGTGAAGAGTCGATAAATAAAATACGGACAAGAAGCATCATATTCATTCACACAAGACATTATATTAAACAACTTCCTCATATAACTCAATCTTGAAACAAGTATAAGGTAATCACAAATAAAGGTGCACAAGGAATCATAATTGGTGATGGCAAACTTTGTTCTTGGTCAGAGAACATTTAACAGATTATATTCATCTATTGAGCAGCGCTCTCATATTAAAGCTTATGGTAAACTTGCATACTCAATCATATTAATCATTGATGACTTTCAAAGCTATATTCATTCAAGGTAAAACTTGTACTAAACAAGAAAGAGTAAAGACATGATGAAGCAAATCACAATATAATAGTTTAATCACAACAACTCAAATGCTTGCTTGAGATGGAGGGAAATAGGTTTACTGACTCAACATAAAGTAAAAGACGGGCCCTTCGCAGAGGAAGCAGGGATTAAATCATGTGCTAGAGCTTTTTCGAGTTTTGAAATCATATAAAGAGAATAAAAGTAAAGTTTTGAGAGGTGTTTGTTGTTGTCAACGACTGGTAGCGGGTACTCTAACCCCCTTGCCAAACAAACCTCCAAAGAGCGGCTCCCATGAAGGACGTTATTTCTACCAGCAAGGTAGATCATCCCTCTTCTCTTTTGTTTACACATGTACTTTAGTTTATTTTAAGGATGACACTCCCCCAACCTTTGCTTACACGAGCCATGGCTAACCGAATCCTCGGGTGCCTTCCAACAATCTCATACCATGGAGGAGTGTCTATTGCAAAATTAAGTTGCTTACTTGATGAATCGGGGCAAAACATGTGAAGAGAATTATTAATGAAAGTTGATTAATTGGGGCTGGGAACCCCGTTGCCGGCTCTTATTGCAAAATTATAGGATAAGTGGATGAAGCCACTAGTCCTTTAGTGGAGGCTGCCTAACAAGGCTGAAAGATAAAACACCACATACTTCCTCATGAGCTATAAAACATTGACACAAATAAGAAGTAATAAATTTTGAATTGTTTAAAGGTAGCACATGAAGTATTTACTTGGAATGGCAAACAATACCATGCGGTAGGTAGGTATGGTGGACACAAATGGCATAGGTTTGGGTTCGGGTTTGGATGCACGAGAAGTATTCCCTCTCGGTACGAGGTCTTTGGCTAGCAAGGTTAATTAGCAAGCATAAGAGTTGAGGGAAACAAACAAATATACATGTGATAGAAACAATCATGCATCTTACTTGTAAGCACAAACAGTTTTAACTTCTAGAATACTAAGCTAAGAGCTGATAAGAAAGATAATAACATCTTCTACATTTGTTTCCTCTATTCTTCTAAAACTCAAAGTGTTGTTGCTATTGACCATTGCTAAGTTTGCCAAAACCAAATAGATTTACTTAATGCTCCCAAAGTGGTACCAATACTAAAATCAAGATCAATCATATAGTAGAAATTGCAAACTAAAATAAGATGTGCAATATGTAAATGATAAGACTTCTCATTAATATTCCATAACGATAACTCACACCAAGGGATACATAGACAAACTAAAGTAGAGATACTTCCACACTGCAACCCATCTCATACGATAACTTCCCTACTCATGATATGACACTAATTAATAGTAAAAAGTAAAAGGTAATGATAATGTGATACCGCGGCACTCCCCCAAGCTTGGAACAAACCAATGGGATGCCAATACCGATGATGAATTACTCCTTTGGCGATGGTGGTGATGAACTCTTCCCGCGCTTCTTAATAAACTCCTTCAACTTCAGTTTCTCAGCTTGACAATTCTGCACTAAGATTCGAAGAGATTCATTGTTATCTGAGTTTGGCGATGACGACCTTGTGATGCGAATCGAGTGGCATTCAATCATTCTTCGGAGACGGCAATTCTCCTCCTGGAGTATCTCCACTTCTCTTCAAGATTTGCTTGCTCCCTCCGGCTTGCTGATCTTGTCTTGATGGCACCTCCTTCACTTCTTCCTCCGAAAGCCCCTTGCCCTTGTCGTTGGAGGCCATGGTGCTTCTAGACCGAAAACAGATCCTGACAGAAACAGCTCGAAACAAAACTCGTCGAGAAAACGATATACGGACCTCCGG
>NC_061510.1:10562841-10657472 GCF_022539505.1 Lolium rigidum | reverse complement strand
CCTCTTTGAAGGACCCTTCTTTTACTTTTTATGTTGAGTCAGTTCACCTATCTCTCTCCACCTCAAGAAGCAAACACTTGTGTGAACTGTGCATTGATTCCTACATACTTGCATATTGCACTTGTTATATTACTCTATGTTGACAAACTATCATTGAGATATACATGTTACAAGTTGAAAGCAATTGCTGAAACTTTATCTTCCATTGTGTTGCTTCAATATCTTTACTTTAAATTATTGCTTTATGCAAGACTTATTGATGCCTGTCTTGAAAGTGCTATTCATGAAAAGTCATTGCTTTATGATTCAGTTGTTTACTCATGTCATTACCATTATTTTGATCGCTGCATTCATTACATATGTTTACAATATGATCAAGTTTATGATGGCATGTCACTTCAGAAATTATCTTTGTTATCGTTTTACACGCTCGGGACGAGCGAGAACTAAGCTTGGGGATGCTTGATACGTCTCCAGACGTATCGATAATTTCTTATGTTCCATGCCATATTATTGATGATACCTACATGTTTTATGCACACTTTATGTCATATTCGTGCATTTTCTGGAACTAACCTATTAACAAGATGCCGAAGTGCCGGTTCCGTTTTCTCGCTGTTTTTGGTTTCAGAAATCCTAGTAACGAAATATTCTCGGAATCGGACGAAATCAAGACCCGGGTTCCTATTTTCACCGGAAGCATCAAGAACACCCGGGAAGGACCGAGAGGGGGCACCGGGCCCCCGGACCATAGGCCGGCGCGGCCCGGGCCCCGGCCGCGCCGCCATATGGTGTGGCCACCCCTTCGACCCTCCTGCGCCGCCTCTTCGCCTATATAAAGCCTCCGTCGCGAAACCCCCGAGGCGAAGAACCACGATACGGAAAACCTTCCAGAGCCGCCGCCATCGCGAAGCCAAGATCCGGGGGACAGGAGTCTCCGTTCCGGCACCCTGCCGGAGCGGGGAAGTGCCCCGGAAGGCTTCTCCATCGACACCGCTGCCATCTCCACCGCCATCTTCATCACCGCTCGCTGCTCCCATGAGGAGGGAGTAGTTCTCCATCGAGGCTCGGGGCTGTACCGGTAGCTATGTGGTTCATCTCTCTCCTATGTGCTTCAATACAATAATCTCATGAGCTGCCTTACATGATTGAGATTCATATGATGATGCTTGTAATCTAGATGTCATTATGCTAGTCAAGTGAGTTTTACTTATGTGATCTCCGGAGACTCCTTGTCCCACGTGTGTAAAGGTGACAAGTGTGTGCACCGTGTGGGTCTCTTAGGCTATATTTCACGAGAATACTTATTCACTGTTGAATGGCATAGTGAGGTGCTTATTTATATCTCTTTATGATTGCAATGTGTTTGTATCACAATTTATCTATGTGCTACTCTAGCAATGTTATTAAAGTAGTTTTATTCCTCCTGCACGTGTGCAAAGGTGACAAGTGTGTGCACCGTGTTAGTACTTGGTTTATGCTATGATCATGATCTCTTGTAGATTGCGAAGTTAACTATTGCTATGATAATATTGATGTGATCTATTCCTCCTACATATGCATGAAGGTGACAGGTGTGCATGCTATGTTAGTACTTGGTTTAGTCTTTTGATCTATCTTACACTAAAGGTTACTAAAATATGAGCATTATTGTGGAGCTTGTTAACTCCGGCATTGAGGGTTCGTGTAATCCTACGCAATGTGTTCATCATCCAACAAGAGTGTAGAGTATGCATTTATCCGTTCCATTATGTGATCAATGTTGAGAGTGTCCACTAGTGAAAGTCTAATCCCTAGGCCTTGTTCCTAAATATCGCTATCGCTGCTTGTTTACTCGTTTCTCTGCGTTACTATTGCTGCGTTACTACTGCTTGTTTCATTGTCCTGGGCAAAGCACCGTTCGGTGCCGTTGCTACTACTTATTCATACCACCCGTATTTCACTATCTCTTCGCCGAACTAGTGCACCTATTAGGTGTGTTGGGGACACAAGAGACTTCTTGCTTTGTGGTTGCGGGGTTGCATGAGAGGGATATCTTTGACCTCTTCCTCCCTGAGATCGATAAACCTTGGGTAATCCACTTAAGGGAAACTTGCTGCTGTTCTACAAACCTCTGCTCTTGGAGGCCCAACACTGTCTACAAGAATAGAAGCACCCGTAGACATCACACATTCAATAACAAGATAATCAATGGATATTGTTCTTCCAAGAATGGTTGTATGCACACCTGCGGCTATTCCCTTAGGAATTATAACAGAGTTATCAATGAGAGTTATTTCTTCTCCTCCTTCATCAACTCCCCAAAGTTTCAAAGATTTATAAATGCTCTCCGGTATAAGGCAAAATTCAGACATAATATCACGGCTTGGCACGAAGAGTTTGATCACCGATAACAATTTTAACGAGTAGGATCCCATAATGAAGGTTTAGAGTTCACTAAAACTTGTTCAAGACGATTACGAACATGGTGATAGTTGTCATCCAGGCGAGATGTACTTATCTCGAGATTGTTTAATCTATTATAAATGCTAACAAGGGCTGAATCAAAGTTATTAGCTCAATCATGTGATGCAACCAACTTCTTTATGGCATTAAAAGCTTGATCCCCATTGCAATGAAGGAAATCTCCTCCCACTAAAGTATCCAAAGCATATCTATAGCGAATCATAAGACCAAAATAAAAATTACTAAGGAGCAAACTTAGAGTCATTTGAGGTTCAATTTTACGATAAGAAGTAAAAAATTCTAGACCAAGCATCCTTAAAACTCTCCTCATCCCCTTGTTTAAAAGTGAAGACTAATTCTTCGAGCGAAGAAGTAACAGGTTCAGAGCTAGACATGGTAACAAAAGTAACTAATTTTTTTTGTATTTTTAATATAGAGTGCAAGACAGTAAATAAAGCAAACTAGATAAAGTAAATGCAAGTAACTAATTTTTTTTTGTGTTTTTGATATAGCAAACAAGACAGTAAATAAAGTAAAACTAGCAACTAATTTTTTTTTTGTGTTTTGATATAATGTAGCAAACAAAGTAGTAAATAAAATAAAGCAAGACTAAAACAAAGTAAAGAGATTGAGAAGTGGAGACTCCCCTTGCAGCGTGTCTTGATCTCCCCGGCAACGGCGCCAGAAAATATGCTTGATGGCGTGTATTTCACACGTTCGTTGGGCAACCCCAAGAGGAAGGTATGATGCGCACAGCAGCAAGTTTTCCCTCAGAAAGAAACCAAGGTTTATCGAACCAGGAGGAGCCAAGATGCACGTTGAAGGTTGATGGCGGCGGGATGTAGTGCGGCGCAACACCAGAGATTCCGGCGCCAACGTGGAACCTACACAACACAACCAAAGTACTTTGCCCCAACGAAACGAGTGAGGTTGTCAATCTCACCGGCTTGCTGTAACAAAGGATTAACCGAATTGTGTGGAAGATGATTGTTTGCAGAGAAAATAGTAAAACAAGTATTGCAGCAGATTTGTATTTCGAGTATTAAAAGAATGGACCGGGGTCCACAGTTCACTAGAGGTGTCTCTCCCATAAGATAAAAGCATGTTGGGTGAACAAATTACAGTCGGGCAATTGACAAATAGAGAGGGCATAACAATGCACATACATGTCATGATAAGTACGAGTGAGATTTAATTGGGCATTACGACAAAGTACATAGACCGCCATCCAACTGCATCTATGCCTAAAAAGTCCACCTTCGAGGTTATCGTCCGAACCCCTCCGAGTATTAAGTTGCAAAGCAACGGACAATTGCATTAAGTATGGTGCGTAATGTAATCAATAACTACATCCTCGGACATAGCATCAATGTTTTATCCCTAGTGGCAACAAGCACAACACAACCTTAGAACTTTCATCGCATCGTCCCGGTGTCAATGCAGGCATGAACCCACTATCGAGCATAAATACTCCCTCTTGGAGTTACTAGCATCAACTTGGCCGAGCCTCTACTAATAACGGAGATCATGCAAGATCATAAACAACACATATGCAATAACTTGATAATTAACATAACATGGTATTCTCTATCCATCGGATCCCGACAAACACAACATAGAGTATTACGGATAGATGATCTTGATCATGTTAGGCAGCTCACAAGATCCAACAATGAAGCACAATGAGGAGAAGACAACCATCTAGCTACTGCTATGGACCCATAGTCCAGGGGTGAACTACTCACTCATCACTCCGGAGGCGACCATGGCGGCGTAGAGTCCTCCGGGAGATGAATCCCCTCTCCGGCAGGGTGCCGGAGGAGATCTCCAGAATCCCCCGAGATGGGATTGGCGGCGGCGGCGTCTCAGTAAGGTTTTCCGTATCGTGGTTTTTCGCATCAGGGGTTTCGCGACGGAGGCTTTAAGTAGGCGGAAGGGCGAGTCGGAGGGCCGACGAGGGGCCCACACCACAGGGCGGCGCGGGCCCCCTTGGCCGCGCCGCCTTGTGGTCCGGCCACCTCGTGGCCCCACTTCGTATGCTCTTCGGTCTTCCGGAAGGTTCGTGGCGAAATAGGCCCCCGGGTCTTGATTTCGTCCAATTCCGAGAATATTTCGTTACAAGGATTTCCGAAACCAAAAACAGCAGAAAACAACGAACGGCACTTCGGTATCTTGTTAATAGGTTAGTTCCAGAAAATGCACGAATATGACATAAAGTGTGCATAAAACATGTAGGTATCATCAATAATATGGCATAGAACATAAGAAATTATCGATACGTCGGAGACGTATCATACACCAACAAGTAAATTTACCTTGGTTGGTGTTTGGTGACATGAATGATATCTTGTTAGAGTCAGAAAAGGAGGGGGGTGCCCCGAGACCTATGGCTTATATGCAAGCGTTTCCTGATTGTTTGTCTGATTGTGGACTTGAGGATCTTGGGTATATTGGTAATAAATTTACATGGAAGCGTGGCCAGATTCGTGAGCGTCTGGATAGGGCGGTTGGCAATGCTGGTTGGTCCAACTTATTCCCTCATTCGGGGGTGCATCATTTGACCTCGACAGGTTCAGATCATAGACCAATCCTTGTTGATACACAGACTTATGCTGAGGTTGTGTCGTCTAAACAGCATCGACGTTTTGAAGGCCGATGGCTGAAGGAAGAGAGGGTAGGGGAAGTGGTATCGGCTCGCTCGGGTGCATGCCCCTCCTAATGCACCGATTATGTCGAAGCTAGCAACGAGTCCACTCTGAGTTACATGAGTGGGATCGTAAGGTGCTTAAAGCGCCTCGGAAGAAAATTAAAGATCTGACCAAGGAGTTGGATTTATTGCTCAGTGGTCCTATGGATGAAGAATCGGGCCAGAAGGAAAAGGAGATTACTAGGCAAATTGAGATCGCCTTGGAGCAAGAAGAGGTGCATTACATGCAGCGAAGCCGTGCCAACTGGCTCATGCATGGGGATAGAAATACGACTTTCTTTCATAATTATGCGAAAGCTCGTCGGAAACGGAACGCTATTCTTAAGCTAAAGGATGATAACGGAGATTGGGTGGAAGGTAATGAGGAGATGGGTGGCTTGATTCATGGTTATTTCTCGTCCCTGTTTACTTCGGGTGTTGAGCATACTGAGGAGGAGCTGCTCAATAGGGTCTTTCCTTGTGTGACAACTGAGATGAATGAAGCTCTACTAAAGCCGTATACTGTTGAGGAGGTGAAGGAAGCTATGTTCAGTATTGGTGACTGATACGTCCCAAACGTATCTATAATTTCTTATGTTTCATGCTACTTTTATGATGATACTCACATGTTTTATACACATTATATGTTATTATTATGCATTTTCCGGCACTAACCTATTGACGAGATGCCGAAGAGCTAGTTGCTGTTTTCTGCTGTTTTTGGTTTCAGAAATCTTAGTAAGGAAATATTCTCGGAATTGGACGAAATCAACGCCCAGGGGCCTATTTTTCCACGAAGCTTCCAGAAGACTGGAGGAGATACGAAGTGGGGCCACGGGGCGCCGGCACACTAGGGCGACGCGGCCTAGAGGGGGCCCGCGTGGCCCTAGCGTGTGGGGCCCCCGTGACGCCTCCTGACCTGCCCTTCCGCCTACTTAAAGCGTTCGTCGCGAAACCCCCAGTACCGAGAGCCACGATACGGAAAATCTTCCAGAGACGCCGCCGCCGCCAATCCCATCTCGGGGGATTCAGGAGATCGCCTCCGGCACCCCGCCGGAGAGGGGAATCATCTCCCGGAGATCTCTTCATCGCCATGATCGCCTCCGGATCGATGTGTGAGTAGTCCACCCCTGGACTATGGGTCCATAGCGATAGCTAGATGGTTGTCTTCTCCTCATTGTGCTATCATGTTAGATCTTGTGAGCTGCCTATCATGATCAAGATCATCTATTTGTAATCCTACATGTTGTGTTTGTTGGGATCCGATGAATATTGAATACTATGTCAAGTTGATTATCAATCTATCATATATGTTGTTTATGTTCTTGCATGCTCTCTGTTGCTAGTAGAGGCTCGGCCAAGTTGATACTTGTGACTCCAAGAGGGAGTATTTATGCTCGATAGTGGGTTCATGCCTCCATTAAATGCGGGACAGTGACGGAAAGTTCTAAGGTTGTGGATGTGTTGTTGCCACTAGGGATAAAACATCAATGCTTTGTCTAAGGATATTTGTGTTGATTACATTACGCACCATACTTAATGCAATTGTCCGTTGTTTGCAACTTAATACTGGAGGGGGTTCGGATGATAACCTGAAGGTGGACTTTTTAGGCATAGATGCATGCTTCGGATAGCGGTCTATGTACTTTGTCGTAATGCCCTGATTAAATCTCATAGTACTCATCATGATATATGTATGTGCATTGTTATGCCTTCTTTATTTGTCAATTGCCCAACTGTAATTTGTTCACCCAACATCTGTTTATCTTATGGGAGAGACACCACTAGTGAACTGTGGACCCCGGTCCAATTCTTTACATCTGAAATACAATCTACTGCAATTGTTCTTTACTGTTCTTCGTAAACAATCATCATCTTCCACACAATACGTTTAATCCTTTGTTTTCAGCAAGCCGGTGAGATTGACAACCTCACTGTTACGGTGGGGAAAAGTACTTTGATTGTGTTGTGCAGGTTCCACGTTGGCGCCGGAATCCCTGGTGTTGCGCCGCACTACACTCCGCCACCAACAACCTTCACGTGCTTCCTTGACTCCTACTGGTTCGATAACCTTGGTTTCTTATTGAGGGAAAACTTGCTGCTGTACGCATCACACCTTCCTCTTGGGGTTCCCAACGGATGTGTGTCTCACGCGCCATCAAGCATATTTTCTGGCGCCGTTGCCGGGGAAGTGAAGAAAAGTTACACCATAAAGATTTCTAACTCCCACGTCAACTACACGCCAGCAGTGACTACAAAGCACCTGGAACTGATGGCCTACACGCAGTTTTTTACAAAAAATTCTGGGCGGTTGTAGGAGAGGATGCTACCCGTGAGGTTTTGCAAGTGTTGAACTCCGGGTGTGTGCCGAGTGAGTGGAACGAGACTGCTATTGTGCTTATTCCAAAGGTACAGAGCCCAGAACTGATTACCCAGTTCCGTCCTATAAGTCTCTGTAACGTAATTTATAAAGTGGTGTCTAAGGTGTTGGCAAAGAGATTGAAAGCCATCTTGCCTGATATAATATCAAAGACACAAAGTGCTTTTGTGCCTGGTCGACTGATTACCGACAACGTGTTGGTGGCGTATGAGAGTTTTCATACAATCAAAAATAAGAGACAAGGATCTAATGGTATTTGTGCGGTGAAACTGGACATGCACAAAGCTTATGATCGTGTGGAATGGAATTTTCTACGGGATATGATGGTGAAGCTAGGTTTTGACCATGCTTGGGTTAATCTTATTATGTCGTGTGTCACATCTGTGAATTATAGAGTTTGGTTCAACTCTGATGAGACTGAGACTTTTACCCCTACTAGGGGTATTAGGCAGGAAGATCCTCTTTCTCCGTATCTGTTCTTGCTATGTGCAGAAGGGCTTACAAGCCTTCTAGCGTATGAGGAGATGACTGGTGGTATTCAAGGGGTTAGAGTGTGCAGAAATGCACCGTCAGTGTCACAACTTCTTTTTGCTGATGATTCTCTGATTCTGATGTCGGCTAATATGTCAAACGCCACGGCTCTCCGTAATGCTCTGGATATGTATTGTGCAAGCTCGGGACAACTAGTAAGTGATGCTAAATCTAGTGTATTTTTCAGCCGGAATACTAATGTTTTAATTCGGGAAGAGATTTGTCTTCACCTGAATATTCTGGTGGAAGCTTTGTCTGATAAGTATCTGGGACTACCAACTTTAGTTGGGATTGATCGGAGTGACTGTTTTGAGCACCTAGTTGAGAGAGTATGCCAGAGGATCAGTGGCTGGAATGAGAAGCTATTGTCTATGGGAGGGAAGGAAATTCTCCTAAAAGCAATTGCTCAGGCCATCCCTGCATATGCTATGTCAGTGTTTAATATACCGAAACAGATTTGCAAGGAGATTTGCAACGCTTTCGCAAGGTTCTGGTGGGGTGGGAGCCAAACTCAGCGCAAGATGCACTGGATGGCGTGGTGGAAGATGAGCATACCGAAAAATGAAGGAGGTATGGGCTTCCGTGACTTACACTGTTTTAATCAGGCTATGTTGGCAAAACAGTGTTGGCGTCTTTTAAGTGATCCGGACTCATTGTGTGCTCAAGTTCTCCGAGCAAAGTATTATCCAGATGGAGACCTGATTAATGCAACATTGAAGAAAGGATCATCATATACCTGGCAGAGCATTATGTCAGGGTTGAAAACCTTCAAAAGAGGATGCATATGGCGGCCAGGAACTGGTAACACAATTGATATTTGGTCTGATCACTTGATTCCGTCTAGTCCTACAAGAAAGATTGTTACAGCGAGAGGCAACTGTTTGTTATCTCGGGTTGAGGAGCTGATAGACCCAATATCGGGGTTTTGGGATGAAACTCTCATTAGAGATAATTTTCGGGCGGTCGACGTGGAGCGCATCTTGCGCATTCCACTACCGAATTTTGGGCAGCCAGACTTTATCGCATGGCATGCGTAAAAAATGGATGTTTTTCAGTTAAATCGGCATATCATATGGAGTGGCGTGTTGAATATCGGAGGAGGGTGGAACGGTCTGATTCATCGGATAGATCATCTCCTCATGAGGTATGGATGAAAATCTGGAAGGCCAATACATCACGCAAAGTTCAGATTTTTATATGGAGAGCTCTACATGGGATCGTTCCATGTTTTTGTGTTTTGGCGAATCGGCATATTGGCTCATTGGTAAATTGCCCAGTATGTACTGTTGATGCAGAAGACTTGCGCCATATGTTGTTTCTTTGTCCTAGATCGTTAGAAATCTGGGAAGGATTGGGTCTCTTGGAGGTCATCAGGTCGGCTTCAAGAATGGACACATCGGGCTCGATGGTTTTGGAGGAGCTCTTGTGCTCACCAACACCAGGTGGAGTAACATGCGATATGGATCACCTACCTGAATTGGTGATGATTACCTGCTGGTATTTGTGGTGGTCGAGAAGACAAATTAAGAATAAGGAACCAGAGATGAATGTGGACTAAACCTGCTACTGGGGTTTATAAGCTGAATGTGGATGCTGCATATTATGTTGACTCAGGACGTGGTGCCTCGGGTGCAATTATCAGAGATGCAGGAGGGAATTTTTTGGCAGCTGCGTGTGACTATACTGATCATGCGATCGATGCGGTATCAATGGAGGCATCAGCACTATTGGCAGGGCTAAAACTTGCGGAGAAGTTTGGTGCCCAATCGCTGACGGTTGAATTTGATTGTTTGGAGGTAGTAAAGGCTGTGACTGATCCAGCAGATTTCAGAGGAGCAAGTGCGGTGGTGATCGACGATTGCAGGCATCTCCTTATGACGCTTGTCATGGCAACTCTACAACACTGTCCGCGAGAAGCAAATGGTGCCACCCATGAGCTTGCTCGCCACGGTTCTACATATGGAGTTAGGGTCTTTTGGTTTGATGATCCTCCCTCCTTTCTCGTTCATGTAATTGTAGAAGACCGTGTTCTTATTGTTTAATAGAGTTGTCTTAAGTTCAAAAAAAAACACGTAATCTTTGGTAAAACAGTATAATGGAAATAAAATTAAATTTTTGAATCTTTGTCGGACCAGTAAAAGTACCATACTAATATGACTAATTACACATGTAGAATATCCTACTCCATGCGGCCCCAAATACATTTCACATATTTAGATAAAATAGAGGCTAAAATATGTCTAGATCATTAAACTTGCGACAAGTATATTTGGCAGGAGGGAATACATCTTTGTGCTAAATCATTACTTTAGTAAGTGATCATTGCGGAAGCAAATTTGATGCACATGAGCACCAGTGCTCCCGGTTTTTAAAATATTTAAAAATTGTACTTCTGTGTTTGAAAAAATCATAAAATTTATTTCATTAATACATACACATGTCCTGAATACTCGTGCAAAGTTTCGGTAGAAATTGTGTTGTATTTTGAGCTACAGGAAAGAAACAAATTTATGGCTGTGTATACGAGCATAGATTTGTCAGAAATTTTTTTGTACATCTCAAAATACAGCATAGTTTTCTCCAAAAAATTTACTCGTACCCTCTAAATGTTTACATGTATGTTCATATTTAATTTCAAAATTTTTGGAGTAAAAGATATATAATTTTCAAAACTTAGGAGCACTAGTGCTCATGTGTCAAAAGCACTTTCCGGTGATCATTTATGTAAATTGTCGAAAAATTTCAAATCTTACTCACATAGAATGTACTCCCCGTCCCACCAAAAGTGTCTCGATTTTTTTAAAATTCTGATGTATTCTATATGGTTTATCTTTTTATACTTTGAGTTATAAATTCAATATAACTTGTCAAATGAAATCAACTCCCAAAAATCAACAAGATACAAAAGAGTTCATGTCAAAATTCATAACTCAAATTGCCTAACCCTAATTGCAATTGAGAAAGAACCTCGATACATTCAAATTTCAACAAAGTTGAGTAATTTTTTACGGGATGGAGGGAGTACTTCCTTGGGTTTCCTACTTATGCGCTAGCGTGTGCAAACCTACTTATGCACGTATATATCTGATTAATTTTTTTTTCATTGTGAGTCCATTCTGTTTCCGCTCCGGATCCACGGTCTCATATTTCTGGATTCGAATTCTTAACACGTTATTATCCGATCCTCTTCCAGTCCATCATAAAAGTATGATAAAGGATATGATAACAATAAAATTCTATCCAAACCCTTCACATCCCCATAGACGAGACAGAGGAAGAGGCCGTGACGCGTCTCTGGTTCTGTATTTGCATTCATCATTTCCGCTGATCCAGCCGTTGCTCCAGGCACGAATCTGGACGGAGGCCAGGACCGCCACCTCACCGCTTTCACATGGTATCATCCGGGAAAAGAAAGATTGGTCTGATATATCCATATTTTAAAATTTTAATCCTTGTCGAGGAGTCGAGGCTATAAAAATGAAGTGAGCAAGGCAGCTCCGAAGCTCCAGCACCATATCACCGACCATGGCCACGCTCCCAGAGACCGAGAAAGATGTCACGGCGGCGGAGGACGGCAGCAGCAAGGCCCTGACGGACGCCTGGGACTACCGCGGCCGCCCCGCCGTCCGAGCCACCTCCGGCGGGTGGTCCAGCGCCGCCATGATCCTGGGCGTGGAGCTGAACGAGCGGCTCACCACGCTTGGCATCGCCGTGAACCTGGTCACCTACCTGACCGCCACCATGCACCTCGGCAACGCCGCGTCCGCCAACGCCGTCACCAACTTCCTCGGCACCTCCTTCATGCTCTGCCTCCTGGGCGGCTTCGTCGCCGACACCTACCTCGGCCGCTACCTCACCATCGCCATCTCCACGGCCGTCCAGGCAGCCGGCATGGCCGTGCTCACCGTGTCCACCGCCGCCCCAGGCCTGCGCCCGCCCCGGTGCGCGGACCCGACCGGCGCCAGCGCCGCCTGCGTGGAGCCCAGCGGCACGCAGCTGGGCGTCCTCTACCTCGGCCTCTACCTCACGGCGCTCGGCACAGGCGGGCTCAAGTCGAGCGTGTCCGGGTTCGGGTCCGACCAGTTCGACGAGTCACACGGCGGCGAGCGGCGCCGCATGGCGCGCTTCTTCAGCTGGTTCTTCTTCTTCATCAGCCTGGGATCCCTGCTCGCCGTCACCGTGCTCGTGTACGTCCAGGACAACCTGGGCCGCCGCTGGGGCTACGGCGTGTGCGTGGTGGCCATCCTCGCCGGCCTCGGCGTGTTCCTCGCGGGAACCCCAAGGTACCGGTTCAAGAAGCTGGCGGGGAGCCCGCTGACGCAGATCGCGGCCGTCACAGCGGCGGCCTGGAGGAAGCGCGCGCTGCCGCTGCCGGCCGACCCGGCCATGCTCTACGACGTGGACGACGCGGCGGCCGCCGGCGAGGACGTGGAGGGGAAGACGAAGCTGCCGCACTCCAAGCAATGCAGGTACGGAAATTGATTCGTTCCTGGTAATTACATTATCCGCTTATCCGACCATTAATTAATGGATATTGAAGGCGCGCGGCGTTGCAGGACGAAAATAGTTAAAAACGATACTACTATAGTATACACAGTAGATTGATTGGCGCCGGAACTATAGTTGTTATCGATAGCATCGTTAGTTTCTAACCTACGACCAGTTGGGCTGAAACAATGCGTGTCTCTTGTGATAATCTTCGTTTTTTTACGTGTGTCTTGTGATTACCGTGATTAATTGTCAACACCACGTTGCACAATGCAGTGTACCACGTATGTCAGTAATTTTGTTGCGATATGATCTGTCAATCTAGCTGTGACATGCAAGCATGGGTGAGTGCACATAGTAAGGACTATAGCATAGCAGGGGTATCAAGTTGTGACACCATCCATATATTGCTAGGATCATGAATGTACACATGCTGACATGCACATGCATCATGCATGCAGTGTATTCCCTCACATGCATAAAATGTCTTGCATTTGGAACAGAGTGATAGGATGTACTCACTCCATCCTTAATTCTTGTCTTAGATTTAGATATATCTACAATAATAAAGATACATCCAAATCCACGATAATAATTATAGAACGGAGGCGGTAATAGAACAAGCTAGCTAGCTGTTAGAACTTAGAAGGGACCATTGATGCACAACATGATCCAATATATGGTGGACAACGCCAGCACACATGATCTAATAAGTAGATGTTTGGTGCTACAAATCTGGTACCTAACCTCAGCTAGCATCCCAATCAGGCCGATTGATTTCATTCAGTTGAGCAGACTAGCTGAGCCACATGGCCAGTGTCTGGCTCTCGCTGGTACGTGGGTTGTGCATGTTTCCACTATCCAAGAAAGCTTGATCAAGCAGTACACAAGCACATGTAGTGCTACAAATTAAGCTCTCTGTTTTAGCAGGTAGTAGTACCATAAAGCTGTATAATTGAACTAGTGTACTCTGGCAGTCTGGCGCGTGAACAAAGAAGATAAACCCAAGATCTCAATCACATGCATTTGCTTAGACCTATCATTGTATACTTTTGTAAGGCAGACAGCCTCGTCCCTGCTGCATGCTTTGTGCAGATAATTGTACAGAAAGTATGGTTGTTTCATAGTACTTGTGGCAGTAGTGGTGTTGCTTTTCGCGGCGTACGTACATCTCTGCCTCTCTACAACTCGAAATTTTGCATCGAAAGTCAAGCCATATGCATGTGATTCTGCAGACACCACATGCAAGCACGACCGTAGTATGTGTACGTGACTAGTGCGCAGTGCATGTGCTTTCTGTACCATGTTAATTCTTTCAGCTTATCCAACCAAACTTGTGTATGTACGTTGATTAACATGCATGAATGATCCATCATCCCCATGCATGCAGGTTCCTTGACCAGGCGGCGATCGTGGAGGAGGAAATAGAGTCCTCGTCGCCGTCGTCGGGGAAGAAGAGGAAGAAGAAGAGGTGGGCGGTGTGCACGGTGACGGAGGTGGAGGAGGTGAAGCAGGTGGTGCGGATGCTGCCCACCTGGGCCACCACCATCCTCTTCTGGACCGTTTACGCGCAGATGACCACCTTCTCCGTCTCCCAGGCGCAGGCCATGGACCGCCGCATCGGCTCCTTCCTCGTCCCCGCCGGCTCCCTCACCGTCTTCTTCGTCGGCTCCATCCTCCTCACCGTGCCCCTCTACGACCGCTTCCTCGTGCCCGTCGCCCGCCGCTTCACCGGCAACCCTCACGGCCTCTCCTCGCTCCAGCGCATCTTCGTCGGCCTCCTCCTAGCCATCCTCGCCATGATCGTCGCCGCGTTAACCGAGCGCCGCCGCATCACCGCTGCCCACGCCGGCGTCCAGCTCTCCGTCTTCGTCATCGTGCCGCAGTTTCTGCTGGTTGGTGCCGGCGAGGCGTTCACGTACATCGGACAGCTAGACTTCTTCCTCCGCGAGTGCCCCAGGGACATGAAGACCATGAGCACTGGCCTCTTCCTCTCCACGCTCTCCCTCGGCTTCTTCCTCAGCTCCGGCCTCGTCAGCGTCGTGCACGCCGCGACCGGCTCCGGAGGCCGCAGACCCTGGCTCGCCGACGACATCAACTGGGGCAGGCTCGACTACTTCTACTGGCTGCTCGCGGTCATCAGCGCCGTTAATCTCGGGGCGTTCGTCGCCGCAGCCAGGGGCTACGAGTACAAGGAGAAGCGCCTGGCGGACGCCGGCATTAAGATCGATGATGACGAGGTCACCGTTCATGTATGAATGGTTCGCAATTGGATCTTACTAGAATACTAGTAGAATAGTTCTATGCAGTTCGTTATTTATTTCCGACGTGACATTTTAGCACGTCAGCACGAGATGGCGATGAAAATTGTAAGAAATGATGAATAACATAAACACGCTTAGGTGTATGCTGCAGGTTAGCTCGCTTGATTTCATTGAGGTTAAGGCACCTCACATGATCACTCCAATAAAAGCACAATTAATTCCCAGATACTGTCTTGACAACGAATTTTGTACTGTATTAAAGTATATATCCTGTGCAGATTTCACCATTCATTTGGGAATTATATCATTATTACAGACATTGCAGTCTGAGCTCTACAGTATATCACTACAGAAAACATGGAATAACTGCCTCCAAGAACAAATTGGAGGACAGCAGTTTCCAATATATGATTCCTGGGCACAAGGTTTGAGCCTTGCGCTCAGTTGTGTGGCAAGATAGCGAAGCAAGAATATTATTATTAACAGGTTGAACAACACACTTACCAACTCCGGCAAAGAGCATAAATATGCACATAAACATATCCATGTATAGTCATATATGACACTGTTTCTATAAAAGGGATAGACTGAGTGAGCTCTTCTTTGCACACCGTAGGAAAGCTACTATATATATTTTCCGTATTCCGTTTCATGCTAACACCTAATGGTACTGGTGGGAGTGGAGCGGCTACATACTTGAGCTATCCACAATGGGGAGAACCCCAGAAGTTCGATTGTCGGACAATTCACCGAATATGTCACGACAGCCATCCCACCTCCTCTGCTCTCTTGCCTCCCAGTAGCCTCCAGTGAAGCGGAATGTGCCATCCTCGGTGTCCCTGTCAAACCATCTCGGTTTCCATCCATTGTCCTGCATCTTCCGTGCCTGAAAAGAGAGACAGAACAATTCCAGTTAGATACCAACTGGCATGCTCATGTCGCTGGTATAGTTCAGGCTAATATAGTCGTCCACGACGAGATACTTTGTTATGCGAGTCACATGATACTTGTAGTAACATAACCAAGTTTAAGACATGCTACTCCAGCACAATGTTGAGAATAGAATTCAGTAAGGAAATTTAGGTGAAAGGTATCTCTCTGTTTCTCTGGAAACAATAACAGAACTTGGAACGCAGAGATAATATTCATGAACAGATAGAAGAACATACAGAAAAGCGTACCATTCTTTGCCTTGTCTCCAACCGCAGCTTCTCACTGTTGGCCTTATCATACTCCCCATTCTCCAGATGCCGCTGATCCGGTCTGAGCCTTGAATCAGTAGGCGGAAGTTTCTCCTAACAGTAGACAAAACCATGCTTTAGTATCAGAGCTAAGAGAAGTAGTGAAAATGAGCTCGATCTGTCGTACCTTGAGTTTTGGAGTCAGCTCATTTAGAGTTATTGCAAATGATGACAGATTGTATCTTGTGGGGTTAGCTGGAGGTTTGTTTTTCTCCCACAACAGAGTGGCTTCAGATTTATCATTAGTAACAGCGCAGTACATGCTCTCGTCCCACTTTCCAGTCAGGGTGGCAACCTTATTACCGTCAGTATCCTCAACAAATCCTTGAACCTTGCATAGAACTATATCTTAGTAAGATCTATGGAGATGATACAGGACGTGAAAAACATACAAATCACGGGAACCATCGATTATGTTGTCTTTTACCTGGCGAGGATTGCGTTCAAGGAAAGACTGCTGTTTGAAAGTGAGCTTGCATGAATGTTGTCTGTTCCCACTTATGCTCATCGTGCCATGGTGATGGCAATAAAGTTTACCAATGATAATGTTATTAATCGCTGTTGTAACCTGGTAAATAGAGTAAGAGTGTATGCATTTCAAAAAAGGTTCGCTCCAATGAGAATGTCACACCTCACAAGCAACAATTCTAATGGAATTTGGAAATAGGTGAACGTGAGGCAGTCTGCTAGTGGCCTATAAAATTTTACCTTGCTCCATTTGAAAATTTCTCCATCATCAAATTGTAATGTCAAAACACCAACAGGATCAAGCTGAATTGTCTGTCCCCAGAATTTGCTCTTTACATTGCTCTCTCCCCAGAATCTCCAACCTCTTCCTTCACAATGACAGGCCATGACCATTGGATGATGGCTAACCTGGTGCCAAGAAGGGAGTTCATAATGATTCTAGGCATAGTTTGTAACAATACAGAAAGTGAAATTGCAACAGTTTGTTGCCTACAACTAACCTTTTCAGAGAAAAAACGGATTCCATTTTCAGGATAATCAGCTTCATAAGTTTCCCCTAGCAATGGATTAAATGGTTTGCAGGGCCGGCCATCAGAGGACGCATACCCAGAGACTGCGAATGCAGCAACACATAGAATTCTCATCACACTATTCCCCTGGATTCAGAAGGATAGTTAAATGACAGGAAATTCATGGAAACTAATTTCAAGACTAACAACCAGAATTGAGTAAACAATTGGACTTCAAATTATGAATACACTTCTTGTACTTTCAACAGAATTTAGAGATAACAGTTACCGTGTTTTTATCTAGTTAACAAATAAAATGATTCAGCTAAAAAAAAGACTCGGTGGATACAGTCCACTTTAAACTTCAAAAGCTACCATGGGTTTTAAACATCATTTATAAGACATGACATGAGGTCTATCTTCTCAACGTACATAAACCAGTAGAAATAACAGAGTTTGTAGACATGACAACTATCATGCTTTTTATCTAATGAACAAATAAAGTGCAGATAGCCGGACATCATCCACTTCAAATGATTAATTGGTGGAAATAAGTACCTTGTTCTTCGTTAAAATTTTAAAAGCTACCATTAGTTTCAACATCAATGGAGAGATAAAAACATTTGGTAAATCTTCTAAGAATACAAAAATCATAAGAAAGATGTACAAAGGATGCGTACCTTTAGGCCGTAGTCATATGCACGGTCCAACAAATCAGAATATTCCAAGTCTTCAAAGCATTTTTGAAGAGATGAAATTGGTTCATTAAAGTAAACGGGGAGACAGACCCGTGTCAAATCTTTTCCAACATTGTCCTTGATCATTGACCAAAGACTAACACCCTTCTCCTTTTCAACTGGTTCAGGCAACTTTGTGCGCCGTTTTGATGGCAGCAATAAACATTCATTGTCGCCCTTGGAGGATATTGATTCTACAAATTCATGATCAACTTGATGGACATCGTTGCTCGAATTTGAACATGTCATCCTTAAGTCAGGACTTGCAGCAGAATCACTGAAACTTTGTCTTGTATCACAGAAAATGTAGTCATCTTCATCTGACAATTCATCTAACTCCTGACACCCAACATCATCAGATGTTTCTGTATTGCTGCTCTCTGATGAAAAAGTCAAAAAGATAACTGTCAGAATGACAGAAGGCTAGAATTTTTTTTTCTGTGGATAAACATGGCATTTTGTATTTCCAGAATTATGATAAGATTTTTTTCTATAAATAAAAAATATTTTAACACATTAATTGTCATCAGTAACATGTTCAAACATCAACCTTGACATAGCTGTACATCAGTAGAGCAATTAGAAAATTCTAAATTAGAATCTTAAACATACAGGTCATAACGTGAAAACAAACTGAAATACCAAAACGATAGTCCTTGAAGCTCATAACGTGAATCATGACTGCAAACTATGATGATAAAGCCAGTATAAGAAACATAGAGGAAATAAAGAGTTAAAAAGAATCAAGTACCACTACATTTTCCATGTCCAGAGCAGGAACATTCAGGTCTGATCGAGCGCGTAGTATCTTGTTCATTAAGTACCTGCGAAGCACATCACAAAAGCATGAAGAACAAGTTATTTTATAATCAACACGGTGAATATGTTGAGTACAACAGGCATTACATCGTGCAGTTCAGTTTCCAAATGGGAGTAAGGCATAATTGTATGTTCTATCACGGAGACCCCCGTCAAAAGAAATCGACATGGCTGTGTTACTGAATAAACTCAATTGAAAGAAGGATCTTTCGACTGTATTAAGAAAATGAATGCTTAGCACGAAGGGACAAATAAAACTTGAGAGAACAGTGTATAATAGGAAACTGAATATCCTAGATAAGTCTACCAATTTATTATGTCTTCTGCTGAACTAGAAAAGGCCACCTGAAATTGTACTGACGGTCAGGGAACCACACAGTCCATTCCAAATGGTTTCTTGCAATCCACATTAAATTTATGACCTTGGTGAATCATCAAAGTGGGAATAGCATGAGTTCACTAATACACCTAGCAGTAGAAAGTGTTGAGAAAATGTTACCTCAAGCTGTTGTGGAAGACTGCCAAGAAAGCTCAAATACTCTTCACAGCGTTGCTTCATCTGTGTATAGTACTGTGAGAATTCTGAATGGACAATCTGTTCACAGTCTTTGATAACCTCTTCACCAAGGCCTTCAGCATGCATGCGATTTCTAAGCCTATCTGTCGAAAACGATGCATCGTTCTGGTCACACAGCAAACCCTCACTGGGGGAAGATTCCCTTCTTGCAGAAACAAGGGCTTCAATCCAAGCCACACGATCCTTGGGCGAGTCGGTTCTCAGCTGAAGTGTCTTGGTTGGAGTAATAATATAGAACCTCTTGTCATCTGATTTGCTTTCACGGAATGACGAGATCTAGATATAATTTAGACGAATATGTCAGCAACCAATAAATATTATATAGTTACTACTATTATACAAGACCATACAACCCCTTCCAATTTAAACTGTTGAAGGTATGAATCATGGATGTGGCTAGCTGGCAGTAGTAACAACAAACACACAAGACTGTTCATACTTTGAGCCAAAAGGAAAGGCCCTACTATTAAAAGTGCCCCTCCCAGCCTTTACACCTTGGATTCCAGCCCCTTGAGAGCCCGGTTTAAAACCTCAAGAGAACAAATCCAGCTGGAAGCCAGGCATGCCCAGCAATGAGCCAGCCCAGTTCGTAGTACTTCCTAGACCATAGCATCTACTATCATTCTGCCTATCTGGAGCGATGACTTTCACGGCAGTGGGCCGTAAATGTACAAGGGAAAAAGAATTTCATCTCGCAACCCTGCTGAGAGGCCAGGCAAGATTGCTAAATAATCTTGTGTGAGTGTCAATGTGATCTTGAGACAAATGCTTGTCAATTATCAGTGTCACTGGCAAGCCCACCTGGGTGGGAGGTTGGCAGGATTTCTTTTGTAATTGGAAGGGACAGGGGGACACGCATAGCTAAGCAGTCCATGGCCGTTTCCCCCACATCTGTATGGATCCAGACAATTAGTTAAACAAATGAGACGCGCGCGCTCCACCACACTATAATACAGTAGTATATTTAGCTCCATAGCTTGGTAAATGTCGATGATCTAGCCTCTCTGGGAAGTGCGGGCTGTCGATGATTCTAATGCGGGGTGGAAGCTAAGCTAGAGTCGCCAGTGGACGCGGATACGGCCGGACTCATTGCACGGTGCGTGGGGCGGGTGATGTGACGGGTTGTTTGGTTTAGCTTTACAGCTCCAAAGATTTGTTTTTCTGTGCGCGTAGCTCCGAATCCATTCGTGCTACTCCTAGCAATAATCATTATGAGGAGATCGTCGCAATGCGGCCCCCATTGACTGGTAAAAAAGAGTCAATTTTACGCCCAAATTTGTAGGGCGGCCTAAAATCGGACGGTTTCAGAGAATGCAGAGCGAATCGGAATGACGGACCTTGAGGTGCAGGAAGCCGATGGGGCGGTCCTCGGCGGCGGCGCCGTACCCGGCGGGCCCGATCAGCCGGGGCCCGCCGTCGGCCGAGAGGCCCGGAGACGCGGCGGCCCCGGCAGAGCGGCGGCGGATCTTGGAGTAGGCGAGGAGGCCGCCGCGGAGGATGGCGAACCAGCGCGGGCGCCATCCCTTGCCGATGTTGGTCCACTTGTGCAGCACCCCCGCCACCGTCGCCGGGTGGCTGGGCGCGGGGGGCGGCGGAGGGGAGGCCGCCGCCGCGCACCAGCTGCCGGGGCAGTCGACGGGGAGGCAGCAGAGCGGGTGCAGGTCCCGAGCCCGCATCGAGGGATCCCGGTCGCACAATCACACTAGCATGAAAGCATGTGCTTGATTTTTCTTGCTGGGCTGAGGTAGCTGACGATCCAAGGAGACGAGAGGAGTCGTCTGAATTTATATTGTGCAAGTCGTCGTCGGCGAGCTTAATAGCAGCTACTCAGTGGGATCCACTTACAGTAGCTTGGTGACACGACGGCTCACTTTACGAGTAAACACGGGGGCCTATATACAAATACTGGAGTATTACAAACTGGTTTTGAATCTATACTTGGTTAACGGCATGTTAGTTATTTTATCCCCATTTGTGGATCTCAAAAAATCTACTAGTAGTTTCTTGGATTCTTTGATCCTCTTCTAGCGGAGTTCGAATTCAACTTCTCAATCCCAAAATGCGGTACAATTTTATCTGCACACGGAAAATGTAGGTTTGTGAATTTGGTGTTGATTTTTCTGAGCCACATTTTTTCTAGATGGAAGGCTCGGAATGAGCTCGGCTTTAAATTAACAAAGCCATCAACGACTAGAAGTTACAACACACACGCGCAAAGCACACACCGCAACATAACAAGAGACAACACATGGAACGTCAAGCCGAAGCGCCAGCTTGATCCATGATGAGGAAGCCTTGTCTTATGTTGCACCGGGCGATTTCGACCATGTCCGCACCAATAAAACCTCCACCGCGCCAAGACTACTGCCCAAGGGGACACACGGCGATGGGCACGCAACCTAGCAGAACTTGAGGAGCCAAAGGAGGGCGGGAGTCTTGCGACGACGCCTCTGATGCATGTAAAATGTATACATGAACTTTGTCCTTTATCATATTGAATTCTCACATATTTGCAACATATATGATGATAGTACCATGTTTTGCATTGATTTATGGAGATTTACCGATGATCCCCTTTATTTGGTTATAACTCTGCAGAACATGAATTCCCTATTTTATGTATTTTTCACTTTTAATTACCTATACGTAGTTAAACTGAGCTAGCATTTTTGGAGCGGCATTATTTCATCGGGAGAAGCACCCTGGGACCTGGAAGCACAACTGGAAAGGGCCTGAGGCCCAAAAGAGCCCAGGTGGCGTGCCCAAACATGTAGGGCGCGCCACCTGCACTCTTTCGGCCGTCGATCGTCCAAATCGCGCGATCTTTTCGCCCACCGACGTATTTTGACCTAAAAAGCACCTGGGACCTATAAGAGCCCAGGTGGCGCGCCCAAACATGTAGGACACGCCACCTGCACTCTTTCGGCCGTCGATCGTCCAAATCGGTGATCTTTTCGCCAACCGACGTATTTTGACCTCAAAATCACTATATATATGACCCCGAAAATTTCTCGGACGGAGAGCGCCGTAGAAGACAGAAACACGAAAACAGAGGTTGCAGCAGCGAAGATTGGAGGGGGAAACTCCACCGGGATCACCGTCGGAGGGATCTCCACCTTCTCGAAAGTCTTCATCATCATCACCATGATCAAGGGGAAGTAGTTCACCTCTGGACTAGGACTTTGTAGCAGTAGCTTGATCTATTTCTCTCATGTTCTTCATAGTTCTTAGTGCCATATGAGCTACCCTACATGATAATGGCCATATTTGTAATACCTATGTGGCAGATCCTTATTCTATGATATTGTACTAAGAGATCTAATCATATTATGTGCAAGATATGTATTGATAGATGCATATTATGTATTCCCTTCTTAAATATTGGTTCTCATCCAACTTTTATGCAAGAGCGTGTTGGGGTGATGCGTGTATTAGATGGAGTATCATGGTTTTAGTGATTGGATAGTGACAACAAATTCATGATTTATTATGGTTTTGCCTTTTCTTTTGCTACCTCACTAGGGATAAAGTGAATGCATTTGCTATGTTCGTCACGTGACAAAAGTGATGATCTTGTTTTTTTCAAGGTAGCATATTTGATATTCAAACATCATGTCGAAGTACTTATGGCTATCACTACAAGAAAAAATTTCATGGCCAACGAATTTCAAGTCGGGCCATGGTTGCTGATGCACCATCCCCGATGATTTTTGTTCTCTTCGTGGTGCATGTCAAAAAAAAATTCTCGTTTTTAGGCCATCTAGCACCACGGAAACGTGGAAAACGTCGCGTATGATGGCCCGAGACGTGGTGCATGATGAATTCTTGGGTGCGCCGGCCAATTCAAGGCAAATCTACACCGCCCAGGGCTGTAGGGTCCAGATGACAGCGTCTCTAGCAATGTATTTTTTCGATCGCGCCCTCTCGTTCACGTTCTCCGATCGAGCCGTTTAAGCTGCTAGCTCATGGGTCACGCATGTCATCCTCTCTGAACGATAAATTTTTTTCTTGGATTTTTTCGACTCCCTAATTTTTGGCTACTTACTTTTTCTTTCGATTCCGTGCCGCCAAAACGTTGAGACCGCTCCTGCAAAATGTGATCCATATGTCATCCTCTCTGAACGATTTTTTTCTTTTCGTGGATTATTTTTGGCACCTGATATTTGGTCACTTGCTTTTTTCTTTCGATCTCATGCCGCATTTGAAACGTTGAGGACGCTGCTGGCTCATGGGTCCCATTTGTCAGCCTCTGTGAACAATAAACATTTTCTTTCTTGGATTTATTTTTGACTCCTAATTCCTGGCTATTTGCCATTTTGTTTCGATCCCCTGCCGTCTTTGAAACGTTGAGTTCACTGGTGGCTCATGGGTCCCACATGTCATCCTCTATGAACAATAAACTTTTCCTTTCTTAGATTTATTTTGACCCACAATTTCTGGTTATTTGCCTTTTTCTTTCGATCCCCTGCCGCTTTTGAAACGTCGAGGTATAATAAACTCCAAAGTTCATGTCAGTTTAATCACCTTTATGCTCCGGGCGAGCATAGGTTAAGCCTAGGGTTTTGATGCATGTAAAATGCGTACATGAACTTTGTCATTTATCATATTGAAGCCCACATATTTGCAACATATATGATGTTAATAACATGTTTTACATTTATTTATGGGGATTTACCAATAATCTCCTTTATTTGGTTTATAACTCTGCAGAACAGGAATTCTCTATTTTCTGTATTTTTAAATTTTAGATACCTATACTGAGTTAAATTGACCTGTGAATTTTGGAGCTCACTTTTTCATCGGGTGAAGCACCATACACTAGTAGGAAAAGCCTTATAGGTGAGATATTAGTTCTATGGCGCACCAGCCAAAAATGCGCCACAAAAATAGTTTTTGTGGCGCACCTGGCATGGTGGCGCACCTCAGATCCATGCGCCACAGAAATAAGGTGGAGCCCACACCCTGCCATCTCCAATCATTGGTTTCGTTATTTCTGTGGCGCACCAGCCTCGGTGCGCCACATAAATAAGGTATTATGTGGCGCACTGATCCTGGTGCGCCACAGAATTATAGCTTTATGTGGCGCACGAGGGATGGTGCGCCACACAAACTACGCATTTCTGTGGCGCACATGATCTCCATGCGCCACAGAAGATTTTTTTGCTCCCCACGCAACTCCACCCCCCTTGGATCGTCTTTTTGACCTCTGTAAAAAATAAAAGAAATAGATAGAAAATTCAAAAAATAAAATCCTTCGGGTTGCCCATGTATTATGTCATCTAGCACCACTGAAAATTAACAAAAATGAATTTTAACTTTTTTCCAAAATTGCGTGAAAAAATCATCAAACTGGATTTCTGGTTGCATACGGACTCGAAAAAAACGTATAATATATCAAAATGTTCCCACGGAAATTCTACATTAGAATTCAGTAAAAAGAGTAAAAAGTTATGGCAAAATAAAGATTTTTTGCTGCAAAATAGAAAATTTTAAAAAAAATCTGTGGCGCACCAAGGGCCCATGCGCCACAAAATTAAGCTCCAAAATTTAAATTTCCTGCCGCCCTCCTCCACTTCTCATCACTTCTCCACACGTCTCTTCTCCTCCACTTCTTCTTGGATGCAAACTTCTCCTCCTCCACTTCCTCTCCTCCTCAACTTCCCCTCCTCCTTTCCTCCTCCACCACCACCACCACCACCACCTCCTCCGGCCGGCCTCCTTCTCCTCCTACTCCGGCGACCACCTTCTCCGGCCGGCCTCCTCCTACTCCGGCGACCACCTCCTCCGACCTCCTCCGGCGACCACCACCTCCTCCTCCACCACCACCACCACCTCCACCACCACCACCACCACCACCTCCTCCTCCACCACCACCACCACCACCACCTCCACCACCACCACCACCACCTCCTCCTCCACGACCTCTTCCTCCACCACCTCTTCCTCCTCCTCCACCACCACCTCCTCCTCCACCACCACCACCACCTCCACCACCACCACCACCACCTCCACCACCACCACCACCTCCTCCTCCTCCACCACCACCACCACCACCACCACCTCCACCACCACCACCACCTCCTCCTCCTACTCCACCACCACCTCCTCTAGCAGGCCTCCTCCTCCTCCACCCACCCCACCCACCTCCGGCGACCTTCCCAGCGAAATTTCAAACAAAAAATAAAAAAATTGCGGCCCCAGATATAGATCTAGATCTAGATCTGGCCTCCATTTTTTTGAATTTCAAAAAAAAAATTCTATGGCGCACCACAGCTCGGTGCGCCACAGAAATAAGACTTTCTATTTCTGTGGCGCACCACCGCCCGGTGCGCCGCAGAAATAAGACTTTCTGTGGTGCATGGGCAGGTGCGCCACAGAATTCTTATTTTTGTGGCGAGAATTCTGTGGCGCACCGCCCATGCGCCACAGAATGCTTTTTTGGTGCGCCACTGATGAGCCTTTTCCTACTAGTGATAGAGCTTTAGAGGAGGCCTGAATGGGCATGAGTCCCAAATGACATGAGGTGGCGCGCCCAAACATGTAGGGCGCGCCACCCCGAGGTCTTTCGACCATCGATCGTCCAATTGACTTGATTCTTTCACCCACCAACGTATTTGGACCTAAAAATCACTATATACATGGCCCCGAAGAGTTCTTGGGAGGAAAGCATCGCAGAAAGACAGAAACACGAAAACGGAGGCTGCAGCAGAGAATATTGGAGGGGGAAACTCCGTCCGGATCACCGCCGGAGGGATCTCCACCATCTCCAACGTTTTCATCATCATCACCATGATCAAGGGAGAGTAGTCCACCTCTAGACTACGGGTTTGTGGCAATAGGTTGATCTATTTCTCTCATGTTCTTCATAGTTCTTAGTGCCATATGAATGTCCTACATGATTATGGCCATATTTGTAATACCTATGTGGTGGATCCTTATTCTATGATATTGTGCTATGAGATCTGATCGTATTATGTGTAAGATGTATTGATAGATGCATATTATGTACCATGTTCTTAAGTATTTGTTCTGATCCAACATCTATGCAAGAGCGTGTGTGAGGTGATGTGCATATTAGATGGAGTGGCATGGTTTTAGTGGTTGAATAGTGATAACAAATATATGATCTATTATGATTTTGCCTTTTGTTTTGCTACCTCACTAGGGATAAAGCGAATGCAAGTTCTATGTTCTTCACGTGACAAAAGTGATGATCTTGTTTGTTCAAGATAGCATATTTGATATTCAAACATCATGTCAAAGTACTTATGGCTATGCTATGTTAATTCTTAATACAAGATTGCATGGAGTTTTTCCCTTTCTTGTGGAGTATACGAGAGATTTGTTGCATCATCTCTATGTTAGGACATGATGCCCATATGAATGCGTATCTTTCACATGTTATTATTTTGCATCCTCATACCTCATTGATGAATTACTATTTGTCCACTACAACTTAAAAGAGAGAATAGTCAAGTGAACCCATGAACCCCGGTCAACTTGTTATCATAATAAACACCGGTATCTTGCTTTTATCTTATGTTCTATTTGCTGCACTACTATAATCCGAAAATATAAAAATATTTACTTTTCTTTTTTTTTTGCATCCAAAACACGAAAAACAATCAACCCCTTTAGAGGTTTTACTTAGTTACTATATTTTATCTAGTTTTACTCGCTTTATTTTTACATGTGTTTTATTTATTTACACGAAACCTTGTGCTTGACAACCACATGGTGGAGTTGGGACACGAGGATTTTATTTTACTTGCAGGATTGCTAGAAGAAGAGAGAAGAGGATAGTCTTTGCTCAGTTCCCCGAGAGTTCAATATAACCCTCGAGTCACCCTTGTGGGGAAAATACTTTGTTGTCACAACATTCTGCACTTGGAGTCCCATCACCATCATATGCACCTGAGATGAATGGTTTAGTCTTATTGAATCTCGATAGTAGTGATACACATGTTCACAACATAGATGCCAAACGAATAAAAATGAATGATGATATTTCCATATACACGTGGCACTGCCGATTAGGTCACATTGGTATAAAACGTGTGAAAAAGCTTCATTCTCTAATGGACTGCTTGAATCACTGGACTTTGAGTCATTTGAGAAATATGAACCATTCCTTATGGGCAAGATCACCAAAAATCCATTTTTTGGTACGATGGAGCGGGATACAGACTTGTTGGAAATAATACATATTGATGTATGATGTCCACTGAGTGTAGCAATGCGCTATGGATATCATTACTTTCTTACTTTGACCGATGATTTGAGTAGATATGGTTATATTTACTTATGAAACAAGTTCAAGACTTTCGAGAAGTTTAAGGAAATTCAGAATGATGTAGAAATTATCGTAACAAGAAAATTAAGTTTCCGCTTTCTGATCATGGAGGGGAATATCTAAGTTAGGAGTTTGGCATGCATTTAAAGAACTGCGGAATTGTTTCACAACTGACACCATTTGAAACACCACAACGCAATTGTGTGTTTGAATATTGTAATTGTCACCTCTATTGGATGTGGTTCGATCTATGATGTCATAGATTTGCCGTTGTTGTTTTGGGGCAATGCGTTAATTAGAGACATCTGCATTCACTTTGCCCACTAGGATTGGGAGAGGATGTCGTGATCAACATATCGTGTGCCTGAGTATGGAGGTGATCCCGCTTGCAGGGATGGAAGGATCTTCACCGCGATCTTGAGATCGACAAGTGAACGAGTACATCATACACGAGATCTCTCGCTAACGCTTTGTTATCACCAGAATTTGACCGGATCAGAGGTGGGCCGCGATTAAGATGGGCTTGAAGAATATACACGGAAGAAATACATGAATCGGCCTTGTATACAAAGTTTGGGCTAGTTTGCCCGTGTATCTATAAATATAGTAGGATACGTGTCGGTTAGATAGAATTTGGCTCGTGCACGGTTGGAATTATTCCCACGTTAGAAAGTCTACGGACTATAAATATGTATCTAGGGTTATTGAGAAAGACAACAATCATGTTCATCACAAACCAATCTAGGCGCATCGCTACCCCTTGTTTCGAGGGTTTCTTCCGGGTAAGCATCATGCTGCCTAGATCGCATCTTGCGATCTAGGCAGTAACGTTTATTCGTTGATTCATGCGTTGCTCGTGCTGAAGCCTTGTTGATGGCGAGCAGCGTAGTTATCATAGATGTGTTAGGGTTAGCATTGTTTCATCGTATCATATGCTTTCGTCCATGCAACCCTTAGACGTCTAGCCGCCCTTACACCTATCCTAGGTGTAAGGGCGGCACCCCGCTTGATCATTATTTAGCAGATCCGATCCGTTATGATTGCTCCTTGTTTCTTCAAGGATTAGTTTAACATCTGCATAGTTAGGCCTTGCAAACGGGTTGAAGGATCCAGTAGCACGTAGGGTGTAGTTTGCTAGCCCTAGATAAGATGTTCCGGGAATCGACTTCATGTTGGTTTTTAGGCCTTATCTAGGGTTGGTTTATTATCACCGTGCGTGGCTGCCGAGCTCAATCACGCGTAGGATGTTCCGATTATGTGGTGAAAACCCTAAATCGTCGTAGGTCGTTTTAGCTTTATATTGATCAAGCAGGACCACCATGTGATCGTAGACCTCATACGAACCATGGGTGGATCGGCTCCTTGAGCCGATTCACGGGACAACTCGAGAGCCGATCGAGGCTCGTATTTAATATTTACGTGTATGCCATGCAGGAAACTAAGCGAAGCAAATCCATCACCTTCCTCGACCAGGTATAGGTCAGGTGGCACGCCCTTGCACCAGCATCGGACGTGCGTGCCGAGGCTTTGCGGGCCGTCGCTCGAGGGACCAGGGCCAGCCGCAGATCCCGGGAGCCTCCCGGCTCTACTGTGTTGCCCGTCGTTGCTCGCCGGTGGGTTTCTGACCGCAACACATTCTGACACGCCCGGTGGGACAGTCTTCGACATCAACTGCATCGCCATCTACATCTGAGATGGCAGAAGGTACTCCAGTCACGTACGAAGATCTGACTGAGGAGCTCAAGAAGAAGTATGACGAGGTCAAAGCTATCCTCGAAGCCGACCTCATCGGCTCTTTCCAGAGAACCCGCTCACACGGCATTAGGTGGAAAGGGTTCTCACCTGAAGGCGCGCTCGATGGAGTGGACCTGTCCGCCCCTTCAGAAGAACGCACCAGGTCTCTGCGTCAGGAGATTAATTTCATGGTGGCTCATTCGCTGCACCGCCATTCCGAGAGCCTGGTGAACACTTTGGAGCGTGTCGCCCTTCGGGTGATCCAGGAAATCATGAGGCATCAGCACTCTCCGTCAGGACCTGCTCTAGGGACTCACCAAGGTGAGATACCACTCCAGTCCCGACCACCGCTGCCGTTCGCGTTGGCAGCACCAGAAGTGCCGAGTTCACCGGCATTCGTCGTCTACAAGATCGGTGGTAACCCTAGTGATTACCAGTTCTTGTATGAGGCGCCTAAGGAGATCCCTCACGGGTACACGTGCACATACGTGCCGGACCGCGATGAATCGGGCACTCACGAACCGGACCGCAACAAGCGAGGGACTTCGGAACAGCAGGAGGAACTTCGGAGCAGATCTTGAGAAGCGGACGTGGCTAGCTAAGTATGCCACTCCGACGAACCTCCGGAGCTCAACTCCTGCGGTTGGCTCGGAGCTTGAGAAGCAAGCGTGGCTGGCTAAGTATGCCACTCCAGCGAATCATCGAGTTCGACTCCTGCAGCCAGCACCGCGGATCGGATCGAGTACAATCTTGAGAGACCAGTTCGGCATGGTGCCGAAAAGGAGGGCAATCGGCTATTCCAAGCCGTACCCCAACGAGTACGATTTGATCCCACTACCACCCAAATATCGGCTCCCTGAATTCTCCAAGTTTAGTGGGTCGGATGGCTCCAGCTCAATCGAGCATGTGAGCCGATATTTGGCACAGCTGGGCACGATCTCAGCATCAGATGAACTACGTGTGAGGTTCTTCGCTCAGTCCCTCACAGGATCAGCTTTCGGATGGTACACATCGCTGCCACCAGACTCCATCCGGACTTGGAAGCAGTTGGAAGAACAGTTCCACATGCAGTATCACTTAGAGGCTTCCGAGGCTGGCATTGCCGATCTAGCACAAGTACAACAGAAGCGCGGAGAAACAGTGTCAGAATACATCCAGCGCTTCAGGACCGTTAGGAACGGATGCTATTCGGCTCGTGTGACAGAAAAAGAAGCAGTCGAGTTGGCGATGGTGGGTCTCGCATCACCGATCAAGGATGTGGCCTCCCAAGCAGACTACCCTTCACTGGCGCATATGGTGCAGAAGCTGTCATTATATGAACAGCGCCACCCAGAGGTGTACCAGGATAAATTCAAGCGTGCGGTGGTCCTGGTTGAGGCAGATGAAGATGAAGGCTCTGCGGGAGATCAAGAGGTAGCAGTGGCTGAATGGACTCGGGGGGCAAGCCCCGTGTCTTGCAAATGGGTTAAGCCACAAGGTCCTCCAAGAGGGTTTGACTTCGACGTGACCAAAGCTGAGCAAATTTTCGACCTCTTACTTAAGGAGAAGCAGCTAAAGGTACCCGAAGGCCACAAGATCCCCACGGCGCAGGAGCTGAACGGAAAGCCATACTGCAAGTGGCATAACACGTTCACACATGCCACCAACGACTGCAGGGTGTGGCGTCAGCAGATCCAAATGGCGATAGAATAAGGGCGTCTAATTTTCAGCCAGTACGCCATGAAAGTCGACACACACCCCTTCCCCGCCGTTAACATGGTGGAGTGCACTTACCCCGGGAGGTGCCAGCCAGGTTTCTCGTTCAACATCAACATGGTAGGACCCGGGCACCACCCCGGTAAGGACAGAGACGAGGGCAGCTGCTCTCATAACAAGGACAAAGAGGAAGCCGTTCCGCGCGATCGGCTCCGGCACGATGGCAAGCGCTACATCACAGAGGGAGAAGTGAAGAATGTACGATATCAGCGACCTCTCTCTGATCACCTCCTCAACAAATACGTGAGTCAATACGACCAACGCCGGCGATACGACGACGATGACTGATGGCGTGTATTTCACACGTTCGTTGGGCAACCCCAAGAGGAAGGTATGATGCGCACAGCAGCAAGTTTTCCCTCAGAAAGAAACCAAGGTTTATCGAACCGAGGAGGAGCCAAGAAGCACGTTGAAGGTTGATGGCGGCGGGATGTAGTGCGGCGCAACACCAGGGATTCCGGCGCCAACGTGGAACCTGCACAACACAACCAAAGTACTTTGCCCCAACGAAACAGTGAGGTTGTCAATCTCACCGGCTTGCTGTAACAAAGGATTAATCGAATTTTGTGGAAGATGATTGTTTGCAAGAAAACAGTAAAAACAAGTATTGCAGCAGATTTGTATTTCAGTATTAAAGAATGGACCGGGGTCCACAGTTCACTAGAGGTGTCTCTCCCATAAGATAAAAGCATGTTGGGTGAACAAATTACAGTCGGGCAATTGACAAATAGAGAGGGCATAACAATGCACATACATGTCATGATAAGTATAGTGAGATTTAATTGGGCATTACGACAAAGTACATAGACCGCCATCCAACTGCATCTATGCCTAAAAAGTCCACCTTCGAGTTATCGTCCGAACCCCTTCCGGTATTAAGTTGCAAAGCAACGAGACAATTGCATTAAGTATGGTGCGTAATGTAATCAACAACTACATCCTCGGACATAGCGCCAATGTTTTATCCCTAGTGGCAACGAGCACAACACAACCTTAGAACTTTACGTCACTCGTCCCGGTGTCAATGCGGGCATGAACCCACTATCGAGCATAAATACTCCCTCTTGGAGTTAAAAGCAAAAACTTGGCCGAGCCTCTACTAGTAACGGAGAGCATGCAAGATCATAAACAACACATATGTAATAACTTGATAATTAACATAACATGGTATTCTCTATCCATCGGATCCCGACAAACACAACATAGAGTATTACGGATAGATGATCTTGATCATGTTAGGCAGCTCACAAGATCCAACAATGAAGCACAATGAGGAGAAGACAACCATCTAGCTACTTCTATGGACCCATAGTCCAGGGGTGAACTACTCACTCATCACTCCGGAGGCGACCATGGCGGTGTAGAGTCCTCCGGGAGATGAATCCCCTCTCCGGCAGGGTGCCGGAGGAGATCTCCGAATCCCCCGAGATGGGATCGGCGGCGGCGTCTCGATAAAGTTTTCCGTATCGTGGTTTTTTCGCCTCGGGGTTTCGCGACGGAGGCTTTAAGTAGGCGGAAGGGGCGAGTCGGGGGCCGACGAGGGGCCCACACCACAGGGCGGCGCGGGCCCCCTCCGGCCGCGCCGCCTTGTGGTTTGGCCACCTCGTGGCCCCACTTCGTATGCTCTTCGGTCTTCCGGAAGGTTCGTGGCGAAATAGGCCCCGGGTCTTCGTTTCGTCCAATTCCGAGAATATTTCGTTACTAGGATTTCCGAAACCAAAAACAGCGAGAAACAACGAAGCGGCACTTCGGCATCTTGTTAATAGGTTAGTTCCGGAAAATGCACGAATATGACATAAAGTGTGCATAAAACATGTAGGTATCATCAATAATATGGCATAGAACATAAGAAATTATCGATACGTCGGAGACGTATCAATGACGAAAGAGATCGTCTGGCTAGCAGGGACGCCAGGAGACATCGTCGGCATGATCGCGACGAGGAGCGATATGAGCGCCATGCCAAGGAAAAGCCAAGAGAGCAAGATGACGTGGATAGGCACTGGGACTGTCCCTTCTTCGCACACTCGCTGGGATTCAGGAATGAGCCGATTGCCTACAATCGGCAAGTCGCACTGAATGTAGACAGAAGAAGAAGGGTGCAGGAGACGTGTCAGTGTTCAAACGTCTAGGACCTCTCCCATCTCGGAACAAGCACGCTGAGTCCTCTCGGGCGGAAGATCTCGAGGAGTTCGAAGACGACGATGAAGAAGAAGATAAGTACCACCGGCCAAGGTGGTGCCCCGATGGACTCAGCCGTTCCCAAAAGCGTAGGGTTCAGCGACTACGTGGTTTGGAGGAAGCCGAAAGGTTATACCTACACACGTTAAGGAAGGCGCGGCCTGATCTGGCCGCGAAAATTCAGCGAACTCTGGACGAAGAAGGTCGGCCACAAAAGAAAGAGTGGCACCCCAGACAAAGGAAAGCCGATGATGAGACATCGGCTGGCACAAACATGGTGTTCGTCCTCCCAGCGGAGTTTTGTGCTCCAGGATTAGACGAAGCACCTGTGGCACAACTTGACTGCGGCCCACGGCCAGTTATCTTTGAGAAGCCACGAGAAAGGAGCTACAGACACCTGAAGGCCTTGTACTTACGAGGTTATATCAATGGGCAGTCTGTCAACAAGATGCTGGTGGACACCGGAGCGGCAGTCAACATTATGCCATACTCCATGCTACGTCGGTTGGGACGCTCTAGCTCGGATCTGATCAAGACCAACGTTACACTGAGCGATTTCAACGGCCAAGCATCTGAAGCACAAGGTGTTCTGAACATGGATCTGGCCGTAGGAAGGAAAACCATCCCTACGACTTTCTTTATTGTCGATAGCAAGAGCACCTATGTTGTCCTGCTAGGGAGAGATTGGATCCACGCCAACTGTTGCATTCCATCCACGATGCACCAATGTTTGATACAGTGGGATGGAGATGAAGTAGAGGTCGTCCACGCAGATGACTCAGCCGAGATTTCAACGACTGGCATGAACGTTTGGGAGACGACAGGCCAAGAGCCACTCTCAGGCATCACTTTGGACGACTGCGAGCGCATCGACGTGACAAAGGACGGGGTGAGGCTGGTCTTATCCACCGGCCTGACCGTGTAACAAGAGCAAAATCTATGGACGTACGTGGCAAGGCCGATCCTTGTGATCGGCCCCAAAAAATAAAAAGGGATAATCTTGTCTCAAGCATGTCATGTGGTTATAGTAAAGCAAGACCAAGATGTAAATCTTCATTGAGAAATTCAATCAACATGGAGACCGATTCCAGCAATCGGCCAAAATTATCATCACCATACGTTCTGCCTGTGTTCAACGTCGATCTAACGGGCAACGGGTTTACGTCGGCTGATGAGCTGGAAGAAGTCAACATTGGTCCTGACGGAGCCGACGTTCAAGTACAATGCCTTGGCTAACTACAGAGCCGATATCTGCAGTTACCTGACAGATTCGGCTCGGGGGGCACCTAACCAGATGAACATGTGCGATACATTTGCAGTGAAATATTGGGGGCCGATAGAAAAATCGGCCAGTAAAAAAAAATCGACTTGAGAAATATTGGGGGGCGATAGAAAATCGGCCGGTAAAAAAAAATGTACATGCAAGTCACAGCCGATGCACAGACATCGACTTGAGAAAATATGCGAAGACAACAGTATACAAGTAAAGCCGATGCACAGCCATCGACTCTAGTACAAATTACACAGGATCTACCAGCTGCGTGTTCAAGGCGCGGATTTCGGCCAAGTCGGTCTTCAGGTCAGCATGCAAAATGAGCCGAGGAGAGGATGGATTTACGTTTGATATCTCCTGGTTTGATGGAGAGGCTTGCGGTTCCTTGCGAGCTCTCTTGATGCATCGGTTCTTTGTTTGTAGGCTGCCCTGCCCTGCTTTGATGGGAGTTTGGGAAACGGCGGGTTCGGGGGCTGACCTTTTCTTGGAAGCCGACGAGTGGCAAGTCCGGCTGGCTCGTGTGGTGGTTTTCTCGGAATTGCCCGAGCTCGAGTCCCTTCGACCGAACTCGTGTGTCCTCACTAGAGTTTTCTTCGATAGAGGTCTCGTAGAAGAAATGCAAGTATGCTGCGAGGATCCTAGAAGGATGAATGAAATCAGCCAAATGGGCGAAACTTACGTGCGAGCCTTCTTCAGCTGGAGTAGGGCTTTGGCGCTTCAGAGTCTTCCTGGCAGCTACTTTCCTCACCGCTGTTCTCGCCTTGACTGAGGCTCGGGGGGCAGCTGATCTAGTAGACACTCTGCTTTTTGAAGCCGATTTAGGTGTCATCGGCTGGCTCTGCATCACAACCCTCTTCAAAGGTGGTGAGTTTTTGCAAAAGAGGACCACCGGAGGCTGCCGGGAGGAATCCGAAAGGGGAGCCGTCATCATCTACGGTGGTCTGGACCGTCCTGTTGCTGCAAGGAGATGAAGGGACATCATCGGCAAAACTATCTAACCTGAAGGAGACTGGATTTTCAAAACAGCCGATGAACAGCCATCGGCTTTAGAGTTGCAAAGTATTATGGTCAGATATTAAATTACAGTCTGAATTTGATTAGTGCTTGGATGACTGTCTAAATTGGTATTTGAGTCTGGCCTCATGGGCGTTTGAGGGGAAAAGTCCGATACGTTGCTATCGGTTCTTGGTGCGGCAAATGGAGGACTTGAAATTGGATAAATGGAGAGTCAAATTGGAAGAACAGTTCTTATTGATTCAAAGGAACGACTTTACAAGAAAGAGCCGATGGTTCTCAAAAGGATCATCCGATGCCTAATGCACTACTACCACTAGTCCTATACTACTAGTCCTAGTCTAAGGGCCGTTGCTGCCCTCGTTGGTGCTGTCGTGGCTGCTGTCGGCGCTGCTACCGGCGGGCTCCTCATCGCTGCTGCCGTAGCCTTCAGCAGGGGCCCCGTACTCCTCCTCGTCATCATCGTCGTCATCATCATCCGACCCGGCGCGGAAGCGCTTCATCGGCGGGTACTCGTCGGAGGAGGTGTCCTCCTCCACTTCCTCATCCTCCTCATCGGAAGAGATGTCTTCGCCCCAGAGAGCATCATCGTCGTCCTCCTCCTCCGAATCCCCATCAACGAGGAAATGGAGGTTGTCTTCCCCATCGGTCAGGGATTCATCATCCTCTGACCAGACGGAGAAGTCCCAGTCCGCCTCGTCCCATCGCTCCGGGGCGCGTATGTCCTCCGGCATCGGCTCGCGGGAAGAGGAAGACCGGTAGGAAAGACCGGAGGAGGAAGAGGAGGAGGAGTCCATGGTGGAAGAAGGGTTTTCGAGTACTACAGAGGAACAGAGGATGAGGAGGGGATGGAGAAGCAAACTGCTCGATGCGGTTAAATAAAAGGGATATGGTGGAGATTCAATGCCACAGCAGTTTCCGAGGAAGTGGTGCCCAAAGAAAAAAAAAATTGCCAGGTCACGCGGAGAAGTTGAGAAGGCAAGTCATCATGATGAAGGGTACTGCGACGGTTCTGCTCTGCCGCGACATGACCCGACGAAGAAGCAGAGTGGTTTTGGAATTATCATTTCCAAAACCAGGGGGGCATGTGTTATCACCAGAATTTGACCGGATCAGAGGTGGGCCGCGATTAAGATGGGCTTGAAGAATATACACGGAAGAAATACATGAATCGGCCTTGTATACAAAGTTTGGGCTAGTTTGCCCGTGTATCCGTAAATATAGTAGGATACGTGTCGGTTAGATAGAATTTGGCTCGTGCACGGTTGGGATTATTCCCACGTTAGAAAGTCTACGGACTATAAATATGTATCTAGGGTTATTGAGAAAGACAACAATCACGTTCATCACAAACCAATCTAGGCGCATCACCACCCCTTGTTTCGAGGGTTTCTTCCGGGTAAGCATCATGCTGCCTAGATCGCATCTTGCGATCTAGGCAGTAACGTTTATTCGTTGATTCATGCGTTGCTCGTGCTGAAGCCTTGTTGATGGCGAGCAGCGTAGTTATCATAGATGTGTTAGGGTTAGCATTGTTTCATCGTATCATATGCTTTCGTCCATGCAACCCTTAGACGTCTAGCCGCCCTTACACCTATCCTAGGTGTAAGGGCGGCGCCCTGCTTGATCATTATTTAGCAGATCCGATCCGTTATGATTGCTCCTTGTTTCTTCAAGGATTAGTTTAACATCTGCATAGTTAGGACTTGCAAACGGGTTGAAGGATCCAGTAGCACGTAGGGTGTAGTTTGCTAGCCCTAGATAAGATGTTCCGGGAATCGACTTCATGTTGGTTTTTAGGCCTTATCTAGGGTTGGTTTATTATCACCGTGCGTGACCGCCGAGCTCAATCACGCGTAGGATGTTCCGATTATGTGGTGAAAACCCTAAATCGTCGTAGGTCGTTTTAGCTTTATATTGATCAAGCGGGACCACCATGTGATCGTAGACCTCATACGAACCATGGGTGGATCGGCTCCTTGAGCCGATTCACGAGGACAACTCGAGAGCCGATCGAGGCTCGTATTTAATGTTTACGTGTATGCCATGCAGGAAACTAAGCGAAGCAAATCCATCACCTTCCCGACCGGGTATAGGTCACGTGGCACGCCCTTGCACCAGCATCGGACGTGCGTGCCGAGGCTTTGCGGGCCGTCGCTCGAGGGACCAGGGCCAGCCGCAGTCCTGGGAGCCTCCCGGCTCTACTGTGTTGCCCGTCGTTGCTCGCCGGTGGGTTTCTGACCGCAACACGCTTTCAGTCTTCGAGGGTAAGACTCTAATCAACCATGTTGCTCTCATCTAGTAGATTGGATCTTGGTTTTGTTCTTTCTTGCGGTACAAATTTTTTTCTATGATATGAACCCATCATGGACGTTTTGGCGGTGAGCTCGGCAGCGCCATTTTGTACGCCAACTTTTCAAAAATAAAACATATATTACCAAAATGGTGATGACTTCTGTGTTCAGACTCCGATTTTAGCAGACTTGGGCTTTTTGAAAAGATAAAGGTAAGATCTATATAATAGAGGCTTTTCCTCAAGAAAGATAAAGAAGTAAAATACCAAATAAGGAGAGGATGAAACCTACCTAAATGAAGAACCGATAAATCTTCCAAACTCGAAAACGCAATATAAGATGCATACGAATTATATTTTCGTTGAACTTGGGTTTGTTGAAGAGATAGAAAAAAGATCAAGAACCTCACACAAATTAATAATACAAGAAGCACCAAGAACAAGGGGATGTAAAGTATGCAAAGGACTGAACTCTCTTAGACAATGTGATCAAGTTCCCCAACCGAAAGTCCCTCTTGGTAGTGCGAATATCTATGTTATAACTCAATCTCCCAACAACCACCTTGATACCGCTAAAACGAAAACCTAGCAATATCATATCTTTGCATTCGCATCACGCTTGATCAGATGACAATTCTTCAAGCTCCATTGAAGCTAGAATGCTTCACTTGATCATTGTTGCTTTGTGAAAGACTCATAATTTGATCGCCCATACATCAGTACGGGATAGCTTCGTTAACAAGTGTCTTAACATGTCCATTATCACTACATGGATGAAAAGATTCAACCATATGATATTCTCAAGAGGATTATCTTGGACTTTCTATTCTCAATGTTGATGAAGATCTCCACTAGATGCCATCCTCTCATTGGTTAAATGAGATCTTACTTTTGATGCATGCCCATGGAAAAGATACCTAACCCTTATATGATGGGTAAATTCACAAACTCTAACTGAAAAATCTTACCATACCCCAAAATCACATGATCTCATGTGGTACAATTTTTATGATTCATGTGTTGACCAGATTGAATCCAATCTTCGCTCCTAGTCTTGGTCAACCTTATATCTCCTCATGATCTATCATAATATTTTCAGGCAGAAAGAACTCTTAATTTGATTGCATGATCTAAATATTGGTCAGCCATAAATGAACTCATGAGACTATCATGAAACCGACATAGAGCCATATCTTGAATTATTCTCTTGAAATCAAACTCGACCATCCACTGTTTAACACATAATCTAGCATATTGTTATCACCAGAATTTGACCGGATCAGAGGTGGGCCGCGATTGGAGATGGGCTTGAAGAATATACATAGAAGGAATACATGAATCGGCCTTGTGTACCAAGTTTGGGCTAATTGCCCGTGTATCTGTATCATAGTAGGATACGCATCTTAATTTAGAAGTTGGAGTTTTACCCGTGCACGGTTAGGTGCACGCCTGAATTAGAAAGTCCCTTGGACTATAAATATGTATCTAGGATTTATGAAATAAACAACAACCAACGTTCAACACAAATCAATCTCGGCGCATCGCCAACTCCTTCGTCTCGAGGGTTTCTTCCGGTAAGCACCATGCTGCCTAGATCGCATCTTGCGATCTAGGCAGCACAAGCTTATTACGTTGTTCATGTGTTGCTCGTACTGAAGCCTTTTTGATGGCGAGCAACGTAGTTATCTTAGATGTGTTAGGGTTAGCATTGTTCTTCGTATCATATGCTATCGTAGTGCAACCCTTATACATCTAGCCGCCCTTACACCTATCTTAGGTGTAGGGGCGGCACCCCGCTTGATCATTGTTTAGTAGATCCGATCCGTTACGGTTGCTCCTTGTTCTTCAAGGATTAGTTTAATATCCGCAATAGTTAGGCCTTACAAAGGGTTGGAGGATCCAGCGGCGTGTAGGGTGTAGTTTGCTAGCCCTAGACAGGATGTTCCGGGGATCAACCTCGTGTTGGTTTTTAGGCCCTCGTCTAGGATCGGCTTACGATCACCGTACGCGAGCGCGAGGCCCAATCGTGAGTAGGATGATCCGATTATGCGGTGAAAACCCTAAATCGTCGTAGATCGCTTTAGCTTTATCTTGATCAAGCAGGACCACCATATATTCGTACACCTCGTACGAATCATGGGTGGATCGGCTCTTTGAGCCGATTCACGAGACAACCCGAGAGCCGATCGAGGCTCGTATTTAACGTTTACGTGTATGCCATGCGGGAAACTAAGCGAGGCATCATCCAACACCTTCCCGACCAGGTATAGGTCAGGTGGCACGCCCTTGCGACAGCATCGGACGTGTGACCGGAAGGCTTTGCGGGCCGTCGCTCGGAGGGACTCGGGCCAGCCGCGAGTCCCGGGAGATTCCCGGCTCTACGGTGTTGCCGGTCGCTGCCCGCCGGTGGGTTTCTCGACCGCAACACATTCCGGCACGCCCGGTGGGACAATCTTCGACATCCACCGCATCGCCATCTACATCCGAGATGGCGGAAAGCACTCCGGTCAAGTACGAGGATCTGACTGACGAGCTCAAGAAGAAGCATGACGAGATCAAGGCAGGCCTCGAAGCCGACCTCATCGGCTCTTTCCACAGAACCCGCTCCCATGGCATCAGGTGGAAGGGGTTCTCACCTGAAGGCGCGCTCGATGGAGTGGACCTGTCCGCCCCGTCAGAAGAACGCACTAGGTCGCTGCGTCAGGAGATCAACTTCATGGTGGCTCATTCGCTGCACCGCCACTCTGAGAGCCTGGTGAACACTTTGGAGCGTGTCGCTCTGCGCGTGATCCAGGAAATCATGAGCCATCAGTATTCTCCGTCGGGACCAGCTCTGGGGACTTACAAAGGGGAGATGCCACTCCAGTCCCGTCCACCGCTGCCGTTCGTGTTGGTAGCACCAGAAGTGCCGAACTCATCGGCATACGTCGTCTATAAGATTGGTGGTGACCCTAGTGACTACTAATTCCTACCTGAGGCGCCCAAGGAGATCCCGCACGGATACACGTGCGCATACGTGCCGACCGCATGAATCGGGCACTCTCGAACCGAGGCTGCAACGAGCAGGGGTCTCGGAACGGCGGGAGGAACGTCGGGAGCAGATCTTGAGAACCAAACGTGGTTAGCTAAGTACGCCACTCCGACAAACCTCCGGAGCTCAGCTCCTGCAGCTTGGCTCGGAAGCTGGAAAAGCAAGCATGGCTGGCTAAGTATGCCACCCCGGCGAATCTTCAGGGTTCGACACCTTCAGCCATCACCGCGGATCAGATTTGTACAATTCTGAAAGATCAGTTCAGCATGATGCCGAAAAGGAAGACATTCGGCTATACCAAGCCGTACCCCAACGAGTACGAATTGATCCTGCTACCACCCAAATATCGGCTCCCTGACTTCACAAAGTTTAGTGGATCAGATGGTTCCAGCTCCATCGAGCATGTGAGCCGATATTTGGCACAGCTGGGCACGATCTCAGCATCAGACGAGCTGCGTGTGAGGTTCTTCGCACAAGTCCCTCACAGGATCGGCTTTCGGGTGGTACACATCGCTGCCACCGAACTCGATCCGGACTTGGAAGCAGATTGGAAGAGCAATTCCACATACGGTATCACTCGAGAGGCTTCCGAGGCTGGTATTGCCGATCTAGCACAAGTACGACAAAAGCGCGGGGAAACGAGTGTCGAATACATCCAGCGCTTCGGTACCATTAGGAACCGATGCTATTCGGTTCACGTAAGTGAAAAGAAGCAGATCGAGTTGGCGGTGGTGGGTCTCTCATCATCGATCAAGGACGTGGCCTCCCAAGCGGACTACCCTTCATTGGCGCACATGGTGCGTAAGCCGTCGGCATATGAACAGCGCCACCCGGATGTTTACCGGGACAAATTCAAGCGTGCGGTGGTCCTGGTTGAGGCGAACGAGGATGAAGGTGCTGCGGGAGATCGAGAGGTAGCGGTGGCTGAATGGACTCGGGCGGCGGGCCCCGTGTCCTGCAAGTGGGTTAAGCCACAAGGCCCTCCAAAAGGGTTCGACTTCGACGTGACCAAAGCTGAGCAGATTTTCGACCTCTTACTCACGGAGAAGCGGCTAAAGGTACCCGAAGGCCACAAGATCCCCACGGTGCAGGAGCTGAACGGAAAGCCATACCGCAAGTGGCATAACACGTTCACCCACACCACTAACGACCTGCTGGGTGTGGCGTCGGCGGATCCAAATGGCGATAGAAAAAGGGCGGCTAATTTTCAACCAGTACGCCATGAAGGTCGACACACACCCCTTCCCCGCCGTTAACATGGTGGAGTATACTTACCATGAAGGGTGCCAGCCAGATTTCTTGTGCAATATCAACATGGTGGGACCTGGGCACCACTCTGGTAAGGACGGAGATGAGGGCAGCTGCTCTCATAGCAAAGACACAGAGGAAGCCGCTCCACGCGATCGGCTCCACCACGACGGCAGGAGCTACGTCACAGAGGGAGAAGTGAAGAACATAAGATATCAGCGACCTCTCTCTGATCACCTCCTCAACAAGTATGTGAGTCAGTATGACCAACGCCGACGATACAACGACGATGATGAAAAGGATCGTCTGGCTAGGGACGACGAGGAGACGTCGTCGGCATGATCGCGACGAAGAGCGATATGAGCGCCACGCCAAGGAAAAGTCAAGGGAGCAAGACGACGAGGATAGGCACTGGGACCGCCCCTTCTTCGTACACCGCTGGGATTCGGGAATGAGCCGATTGCCAACAATCGGCAACCGCCCGTAATGCAAACATAAGAAGAAGGATGCAGCTAACGTGTCCGTGTTCAAACGTCTAGGGCCTCTCCCGCCTCGGAACAAGCATGCCGAGTCCGCTCGGGTGGAAGATCTCGAGGAACTAGAGGACGATGATGAAGAAGACAAGTATCATCGGCCAAGGTGGTGCCCCGATGGGCTCAGCCGTTCCCGAAGCGAAGGGTTCAGCGTCTCGCGTGGGTTGGAAGAAGCCGAAAGGTTATACCGCACACGTTGAGGAAGGCACGGCCTGATCCGGCCGCCAAAATTCAGCGAACCCTGGACGAAGAAGGTCGGCCACAAAGAAAAGAGTGGCGCCCCAGACAAAAGAGAGCCGATGATGAGACATCGGCTGGCACAAACATGGTCTTCATCCTTCCAACGGAGTTTAGCGCTCCGAGATTAGACGAAGCACCCGTGGCACAACCGGATCGCGGCCCACGGCCGGTCATCTTTGAGAAGCCACGAGAAAGAAGTTACGAGCATCCGAAGGCCCCGTACTTGCGAGGATACATCAATGGGCAGCCTCGTCAACAAGATGTTGGTGGAGACCGGAGCGGCGATTAACATTATGCCATACTCCATGCTACGTCGGTTGGGACGCTCCGGTTCGGATCCGATCAAGAGCAATGTAACACCGAGCGATTTCAACGGCCAAGCATCCGACGCACAAGGTGTTCTGAATGTGGATCTGACCGTAGGAAGGAAAACTGTCCCTACGACGTTCTTTATTGTCGACAGCAAAAGCTCCTATGCTGTCCTACTAGGGCGAGATTGGATCCACGCCAACTGTTGCATTCCATCCATGATGCACCAATGCCTAATACAGTGGGATGGAGATGAAGTAGAAATCGTCCACGCAGATGATTCAACCGAGATTTCGACGGCTGGCATGAACGTTTGGGAGACATCAGGCCCAGAGCCACTCTCAGGCATCAATTTGGACGACTGCGAGCGCATCGACGTGACAAAGAACGGGGTTAGGCTGGTTTTATCCACCGGCCTGACCGTGTAACAAGAGCAACATTGATGGACAAACGTGGCGATGCCGATCCAGGAGATCGGCCCCAAGGATCTATGGAGGAACATTACAAAACCTTCATCGAACAAGCAACGTGGAGGCCGATTCCAGCAATCGGCCAAAATTATCCTCACCATCCATTCTGCCTGGGTTCAACATTTGATCCAGCAGGGAATACTTAAAGAGCCGATACCATCAAATCCCTTGAAAGAATCGGCTCGGGGGGCACCTAGGTGGATAAAACACGAGGATATGAAGTAGAAGTATGGGGGCCGATACATAAATCGGCCGTAAAAAATTCAAAATTTTTTAAGCACAGCCGATGTGCAGACATCGACTTAAGGATAGAAAAATTTCACGATATGCAGCCAATACAAGGATATCGACTTTAGAACTAAGGAACAAAGCCGATGCACAGTCACAGACTTTAGTACAATTACACAAGACCTACCGACTATGTGCTCAAAGCTCAAGGCTCAGATTTTCGCCATGATGGTTTTCAGTTCGTCTTCAAGAGCTTCTGTTTCCTTGGGGGGAATGTACAATGAGGGCAGCCTCGGCTGCAATAAGCACAACCCTTTGCGCCAGTTTAGCGATTACCAGATTGCCTGAGGTCAAAGCCTTTTTGTTTGATCTGTGCATCCTCGCTGATATTCTCGCCTCGATTAAGGCTCGGGGGGCAACTAACTTGGTAGATGCTCTATTTTTGAGAGCCGATTGGAGTTGCATCGGCTGACCCTGCATCATGACCTTCTCCGAAAGCGGTGAGATGTTTGCAGAAGAAGATTGTTAAAGCTACGGAGAGGAGCCGGAAAGGGAAGCCGTCGTCTTGTACAGGGTTTGGGCCGTCCTGTTGCTGCAAGAAAAGGAAGGAGACTGGATTCTCTAAATAGCCGATGAACAGTCATCAGCTATAGGATTGCGAAATATCGTGGTCAGGTATCAAATCACAGTCCGAATTTGAGAAGTGCTTGACTGGTGGTCTAATCGATATCTGAGTCTGGCTTCATGGGCGTCTAAAGGGAGAAAATCCGATACGTTGCTATCGGTCTTGGTGTGGCAAGCGGAAGGATTGAAATTGGATTAATTGAAAGATAAATTGGAAGAACAATTCTCATTAATTCAAAGGAACGGCTTTACAGGAAAGAGCCGATGGCTCTCAAAAGGGGGATCTGGTGCCTAGTGTACTGCTACTACTAGGCCTACTCTACTAGTCGTCGCTGTCCTCATCGTCGCCGTTGTCGATGTCATCGGCGCTGCTCCCGGGAAGTTCCTCGTCGCTGCTGCCCCAGCCCTCGGCCGGAGCTTCTTCTTCCTCGTCATCACCATCATCCTCGTTGTCCGCCCAAGAGCGGAAGCGCTTTGTCGGCGGGTATCCGATGGAGGAGGAGGATTCATCCTCTTCTTCTTCCTCCTCATCGTCATCATCGTCTTCGCTGTCCGCCCAAGCGCGGAATCGCTTTGCCGACGGATGCTTAGCGGGGGAGGAGGGATCATCCTCCTCCTTCTCCTCTTCTTCCTCTACTTCTTCTTCTTCCTCCTTCCTGTCGGAGGAGGTGGGTTTCACCCAGGGATGGAGGTCGTCTTCGCTTTCGCTTATCAGCTCCCCTTCGATGAGGAACTTGAGGTCGTCTTCCCCATCGGTCAGAGGCAGGTCGCCATCTGACCCGACGAATGCTTCGGGTGGACCGCCTGGCACATGGGCGAAGTTCCACTCCGGCTCGCTTGAGGAGAAAGACTGGAGGGAGAGGCCGGAGGAAGAGGAAGACATTGTTACAGGGAAAGAGGGTTTTTTGGTGCCGACAGCTAGAACAGAGGAAGGGGATGAAGAGGACTGATCAATCGGCACGGTTAAATGATGAGGAGCCTAGTGGAGATTTAATGCCATTGCAGTTTCCGAGGAAGTGATGCTAAAGCTATCAAATTTTGCAGAGAAGTTGAGAAGACAAGATGTCATGATGAAGGATGCTGCAACAGTTCTGCTCTGCCACGACATGACCCGACAAAGGAGAAGCGTAATGATTTTGGAAATGTCATTTCCAAAACCAGGGGGGCATGTGTTATCACCAGAATTTGACCGGATCAGAGATGGGCCGCGATTGGAGATGGGCTTGAAGAATATACATAGAAGGAATACATGAATCGGCCTTGTGTACCAAGTTTGGGCTAATTGCCCGTGTATCTGTATCATAGTAGGATATGCATCTTAATTTAGAAGTTGGAGTTTTACCCGTGCACGGTTAGGTGCACGCCTGAATTAGAAAGTCCCTTGGACTATAAATATGTATCTAGGGTTTATGAAATAAACAACAACCAACGTTCAACACAAATCAATCTCGGCGCATCGCCAACTCCTTCGTCTCGAGGGTTTCTTCCGGTAAGCACCATGCTGCCTAGATCGCATCTTGCGATCTAGGCAGCACAAGCTTATTACGTTGTTCATGCGTTGCTCGTACTCGAAGCCTTTTTGATGGCGAGCAACGTAGTTATCTTAGATGTGTTAGGGTTAGCATTGTTCTTCGTATCATATGCTCGTCGTAGTGCAACCCTTATACATCTAGCCGCCCTTACACCTATCTTAGGTGTAGGGGCGGCACCCCGCTTGATCATTGTTTAGTAGATCCGATCCGTTACGGTTGCTCCTTGTTCTTCAAGGATTAGTTTAATATCCGCAATAGTTAGGCCTTAAAAAGTGTTGGAGGATCCAGCGGCGTGTAGGGTGTAGTTTGCTAGCCCTAGACAGGATGTTCCGGGGATCAACCTCGTGTTGGTTTTTAGGCCCTGTCTAGGATCGGCTTACGATCACCGTACGCGAGCGCGAGGCCCAATCGTAAGTAGGATGATCCGATTATGCGGTGAAAACCCTAAATCGTCGTAGATCGCTTTAGCTTTATCTTGATCAAGCAGGACCACCATATATTCGTACACCTCGTACGAATCATGGGTGGATCGGCTCTTTGAGCCGATTCACGGGACAACCTGAGAGCCGATCGAGGCTCGTATTTAACGTTTACGTGTATGCCATGCATGAAACTAAGCGAGGCATCATCCAACACCTTCACGACCAGGTATAGGTCAGGTGGCACGCCCTTGCGACAGCATCGGACGTGTGACCAGAAGGCTTTGCGGGCCGTCGCTCGGAGGGACCAGGGCCAGCCGCAGTCCTAGGAGATTCCCGGCTCTACGGTGTTGCTAGTCGCTGCCCGCCGGTGGGTTTCTGACCGCAACACATATATGGCTAAAATGAGTTCCACGCAAGAATCCTTCTTCATTTCTTCTTCTTGACAACATCATATTCTTCTCTTCAAATCGATGCTATAGCGTGCTATTAACGTAGCGCGCTATAGCGCCGAAATAGCGTAGCGTCGTCTCTCCAGATATGCTATAGCGTGGTATTAGCGTTGGAATAGCGCGCTATTTTTTTCCATGGCTGCAACACATGCAACCAAACAAACGAGGCTAGCATATGAAGTCCACAACTTGGCTTAGAGCTTGTTTTGGATGGGCTATGCCTAAGGCATATCCTAGGAGCCCAAAATGGCCGCACGATATCAAACACGCCAATGATGATTCACATGCACTTCTTACATGGGGGTGATATGCGCTGACCTGGCCAATCATCGCGCACCCAGGAGGGTGTGTTGGGTCGGTCCATTCTGTTTATTTTTTTCTTTCTTTTATGTTACTTCTTTTTTATTTCCTTTTGCGTTTTTCTTAAATTTGATTATTTATAAATCATATTTTTTTTAAAATCCAAATTTATTTTTCAAAATTTCATTTTTTAAATTTCTGAATATGAACATCTTTCGAATATGAACATTTTTTTAAAACTTTGAAGATTTTATAAAAAATATTATTTGTATATATATACATTTTTGAATATAAATTTTTTTAGTTTGATAATTTTTCAAATATGGACAATTTTTTAATGTGAACAATTTTCAAAAATCTAAATATTTTTAATTTAAATAAATTTTATAATTTAAACATTTTCAAATATTTAATATATTTTGAATCTTGAAATAAAAATAAAATAAAAAAGAAAGCATAAAACAAAAAATGAAAAAGAAACAAAAATGTGCTAAGCCCATGACCCAACTTGGCCGGGGTGTGCTGAGTTGTGTAGCGGGCCGACATGGTCGGCCTGCCGGAAAAATTCTTTTACCTACGCGCTTTAGGTTCGAATAGGCTCCGGCCGGCCACATCACACGTCGTATACTCCTATTGCTCTCAGGGCATCTTCAGCGTCCCGACGCATTTCGGTCACCCACGCCACGGGAGGAACATGAGACGGTCCATGATCCGGAGCCACTGAAGATGCCACCAGCGACATTGCGCTAGCGCAGATTCACGAAGCTGGAATGAGAGGCCATCCCAGTGGGTGAACTAGTCTACCTCGTTTTGGTTATTGGCGAGCTGGATGGCCTCGACCTCGTTGAGATCCGGCTGCTCATGCTCCGGATCCCACGCCACACCACCGTTGTCGAAGTGCTCGTCTCTATGTTCGTTGTCTCCCCATCGGAGTCATCGGCTTCACCCTCGTTGGCATCGCCGTCCTCCTCCTCATCGCCATTATCCTCGGCCTCGTCTTCGTCGTTTGTGAGGCCGCTCAAGAGTTCCCGCTTGAAGAACCTGACATCGCCGAGGTATCTCGTTTGGCGGGCATGTCAAACTCACATGCCCCGAACATGATCCAATTGTACGAGTTGAGGTCGAACACTGGATCACCGTGTAGTGGATCCAGTGACAGTATGAACCAGCGGCGCCAGACCTTGTCGCGCCACTCTCGTCCCACACAAGATATTTGAGGGACCGGCACGCGGTAGGAGTTTAGGTACCAGCCTCCTCCCATAGCTAGCGTGCAAACTCCACCGGGATGTAGCAGCACTGCCAAGGTTTCTTGCCACCACGCGAGGAGCCGGCCTCGCCGTCGTGTTTCGTCTTTCGAAACGGCCAGATTTTGCCCATGCCGTAGGTCAGCAGATGGCGGGTGGCGAGAACTAGCTAGGACGACGACAATGGCGTGGGCGAGGAAATGGCTGCTGCTAGTGCCCCTTAAAACGGCTAGGTTGTCGCCTTGCCTTCAATGCCCCGACGCTGAAGCCGCATCGACGCCACCAGCGCAGGCACGCGGAAGGCGAGACCGCCATTGACGAGACGCATAAAGCTGCTGAGCACCGCACGCCAGTACTAGCGCGCAGAAGATGAAGCAGTCGCAGTTACTGGCGGGCGGGCCCAAGTACGAAGGGCACGGACACGTGCGTTGACCGCACCATGTCTGCGTAGACGGCATTCGCGATGCATATTAAAACTTGTTTGCGTCTCCATAAACAGCTCAATCACTATGGATCGAGCTACTAAAATAGTGTGCAGACCCATTTTTTAACCATCACGGTCGCTGAAAATGCCCTGGATCCCAGTGTTCGCCTGGTTCGATGTTCACACCGATCGACCGCGAGGTCCAGCTAATTGTTAGTCACTTGCTCGATCATGTCCACTCTCTTTTGCCTGTAGTAAATCCAACACAACTTGACTGATGCCCGTCTCAATCGCCATATGGCCTTCACGTGTGCCCAGTTAGGTGTCTGTACATGTTCTTGACAGTAGTACAGTGGAAAATGGATGATGGATAAAGCAATAGCTGAAACTGATCAGCCACTCAATCTTTCCACGAGAGGGAGCAAACCTATCCATAATCACCATGTGCCCTGTAGGAATATCCTGTCCAAGTCAACTTTAGCCACAAATATTGCAATTTGGCGCGGCCCACGTGCAATTTCTTTTTGGAAGAAGATCCTGAATTTCATATTTACGACACCCGCAACACACTGTCGAGGAATGTATCTTGACTTAAACCAATATATGTCTTATATATCTATGTCCACGGAACTGCCCCAAATATAAGTTGTTTCTCCCAAATCTTTCATGTAAAAGCCATTATGCAACAAAGGAGGGCACCAATGCTAACGGCGGCGCCAACCATCGTCGAGGAAAGAGCCCTATCACACGGAAGAGCTGGCTGGCCCCAAAGACAGAGGAACCATTATCCATTTGATTTTCATTCTATTCATATGGCATTGTAATATGAGTCGCCGGACTTGGCGGCGGTTTGGTGGCCGGCCGGTGCTTCAAATTATGGCTGAGACTATGCGTGTTTCGATTTCCATAATTTCAAAACTGTAAAATATTGGGTCAAAAGATCTATTTGAGGGCCTCATATCATAGGCACGACTAGGTAGGAGTGCAACTAAACTCTATGCTTGCTTCAATACATAAGACCATTTGTGACGAGATGACAAGTACTCCCTCTCTTTATGAATGTAAGACGTTTTAGCTAGCTAATTTAGCTTACTTAAACGCCTCATATTACCAAACGGAGGGAGTACAAAATAGTGGCTTTTGATATAACCTACCAAAATCCACCAACAAGGACACACGTAGCTAGCTCGCTCGTGCACTGAGCATGATCGACCAAACCATTTTCATGAGAGGAGAAATTAGGAATTAATCAAGTGAGATGGATAAGAAGGAGACTCCTTGATACGATTACCGTCTCTCGCCTGCACCAACAGAAACATGAATATATATAGTTGCATCGCTACAGGAATAGGAGGCTACGCCGAGGGCCAGGCTATACGCCGACGGCCAAAAGTCGGGACCGTCGGCATATGGTCCGGCCAGACCAGCCTGCAGTCCGACCCTCGGCGTAGAGTTACCGTCGGCGTAGCGAGGGCTACGCTGAGGGCAGCCCTCGGCATATGTTTGGCCCTAGGCGTAGACAGGGCTACGCCGACGGCCACCCTCGGTATAGGCTATTTTTCAAATTTTTCTAATCTTATAAAAATCATAACTAATTCATATGATGTTAGAAAATGCGTATAAGGTATCAAAATGTTCACAAAACATCCTCTATTCGTTTATATCAAAATCATGCATATTTGAATCATGTACGGTACCATGTTAACATACTAACAATTCAAACACTTTCTTATATATCCTCGGGTTCCTGTTTTGGCCAGATGGCAATTTAAACGAAGTCAGAAAAATCCGCGGAGCCGCATGACGTCATTTTATGTGTTCTAGTAACCACTCCAAAAGTCGGAATTAGGATATGGCAATTATTTTGTAAAACCCTTCACAAACAGGGCTATTAAGTCCGGAGTTCTATGACTCTTAGGGGAAATGAGTAGGAAACGGCCCGTGACACCGCATAGTTTGTCGGAACGAGGTCATATTTGGCACGTGTGGGGTCCCTAGGATGGGAAGCAAGATCCCGGGAGCGGATTTCCAATCCGACCCATGGGTGATGGCATTTTCGTTTTCGGGGTGACAAAACGGGTTTTTTTGTGAAGCAGCTAAATAGGCCGCACTTTAGTATTGCACGAGACCTCCGCGTAGTGGTAGGACACCGTCTTCGCACCACATATCACATGTCATATGTGCACGCTAGCTATCTAGAAATCCATGCGGCTTCCTGCGGTGTCCGGCCGAATCTGCTTGAAACTGACCAGATTTAAACTAGGGGTACACTTTCCATCGCTCAATAAATTCCGGAAAAAATGTTTTTAGGTCTACGACACATCACTTTATTTGCTAATTTTTTTCCGTTTAGCGCGATGATGAACGGGTGCACCAGCGCGCCCGGTACGGCCATACCGCATCTCCGTGGGGGCCCGTTTTGGCAAATGGCAATTTAAACGAAGTCAAAATAATCCCGCAGAGCCACATGGCATCATTTTATATGTCCTAGTAACCACTCCAAAAGTCGGAATTATAATACGACAATTATTTTGGAAAACCCTTCACAAATAGGGCTATCACGTCCGGAGTTCTATGGCTTTTAGGGCAAATGAGTAGGAAACGGTCGGTGACACCTCATAGTTTGTAGGAACGAGGCCATATTTGGCACATGTTTGGTCCCTGGGATGGGAAGCAAGGCCCCGGGAGCGGATTTCTAATCCGACCCACGGGCGATGGTTTTTTCATTTTCGGGGTGGCAAAACGGACTTTTTTTGTGAAGCAGCTACATGGGGCGTATTTTAGTATTGCGCAAGACCTCTGCGTAGTGGTAGGACACCGCCTCTGGACCACATATGACATGCCATATGTGCGCGCTAGGTATCTGGGAATCCCTGCGGCTTTCTGCGGTGTCCCGCCGAATCCGTTGGAAACTGACCGGATTTGAACTAGGGGTACACTTTCCGTCGCTCAATAAATTCCGGGATTTTTTTTAGATCTACGACACATCATTTTATGTGTTAATTTTTTTCTGTTTAGCGCGATGGTGAACGGGTGCACCAGCGCGCCCGGTACGACCATTTCGCATCTCCCGAGGGGGCTGTTTTGGCTAGATGGCAATTTAAACGAAGTCAAAAAAAACCCGTGGAGCCGCATGACATCATTTTATGTGTCGAAGTAACCACTCCAAAAGTCAGAATTAGGATACGAAAATTATTTTGGAAAACCCTTCACAAATAGGGTTATCACGTCCGGAGTTGTATGGCTTTTAGGGCAATTGAGTAGGAAACGGCCGGTGACAACTCATAGTTTGTCAGAACGAGGCCATATTTGGCACATGTGTGGTCCCTGGGATGAGAAGCAAGGTCTCGGGAGCGGATTTCCAATCCGACCCATGAGCGATGGTTTTTTAATTTTCAGGGTGTCAAAACGGGTTTTTTTGTGAAGCAGCTACATGGGGCGCATTTTAGTATTGCGCAAGACCTCCGCGTAGTGGTAGGACACCGCCTCCGGACCACATATCACATTCCATATGTGCGCTCTAGGTATCTGGGAATCCCTGCGGTTTTCTGCGGTGTCCCGCCGAATCCGCTGGAAACTGACCGGATTTGAACTAGGGGTACACTTTCCGTCGCTCAATAAATTCCGCGAAAAATGTTTTTAGGTCTATAACACATCACTTTATATGCTAATTTTTGTCCGTTTAGTGTGTTGGCGAACGGTGCACCAGCGCGCTCGGTACAGCCATTTCGTATCTCTAGAGGGGGCTATTTTGGCCAGATGGCAAATTGGACGTCATATTTGGATTCCTCTAATTTTTAGGTTGAAATGATGATATGGATGTTATATTTAGATTCCTCTCATTTTTCTGATCGATTTAGACATATTATTTGCAGAATTTCGATTTTTTGATTTAAAGATATTAATTATTCCATATTAAATAGAAAAAAGACCAAAAAATCATTTTATTGTTATTTGAATTCAATATTATTATTACTTATATATTCATTGTTGTTTACTTAAGTAATTATTTGGAATTCAAAAATAAAGAGGTGTGACATCACGGTCCAAGGGTTAATAGGGTTGATATGCTATTATTATTAGCAAGGTGTCAATTATGTAATGGAAACTCATTCGAATGGAACCAAGAAGTTAAGCGTGCTGAGCCTGAAATAGTGTGAGGATGGTTGACTGACTAGAAGTTTAACCATGATTGTAATTTTATTTAAGATTAAGTATATTTAGAGTTAAAAGTAGTCGTGGGTGAAAGATAAACAAGTAAAAAAAAAGAAAATAATGGTGTAAAATAAATTAAAATTTGAAAAAATTTAAAACTATATGCCGAGGGTTTTGCCGTCGGCATAGCCAAAAATAAAAAAAAATTCGATTTTTTTTGGAATTTTTTTTTCAAAATAGAAATTTGATTTTTTAAAATTTGTATGCCGACGGTTTTGCCGTCGGTGTAGCGTCCTACGCCGAGGGCCGGGCTACGCCGACGGCAATGGTGACTCTGCCGAGGGAGGTAGCCGCCGAGGAGATATGCCGAGGGCGGCCCTCGGCGTAGCCTATGCCGAGGGCCAAAACAGGCTACGCCGAGGGTTCCCGGCCCTCGGCATATCGCCCCATTCCTGTAGTGCATGAGATCGTAAGGTGGCCTACGTGTCACCATGGTCGTCGTTCATATGGTAGGAACCAGCTGCAGGCTATCGCGACCCGCGCATAGGCTCTCGCGGCCCTTTCCCCTCTCGCGACCCGCGCCGCCCCCCTGTGGCGGCCGGGCGCGCTCCTCCTCTCTAGCGCCTAGCTCCCCCTCCTCTCCCCTGCCGCCGTCGTCGGCGTGCGCCACCGGGCCTTGCCTGTGCGGTGCCGGCGGTGGCGGGTCGGACTTTACCCGCGGCTTGACGGGGGCGAGTGACAAGGGATTAACTTATCAATGCCTACATTGTAGACTAGGATTTAGTTGGAAGTAGAGGGCAAGTAGATCTCATTGATTCATCATATTTTCTCATTCATGATGTTCCACCTCTGGATGTATTTTCTCATTGATTCATCATAGTTGGATGTATTTTCTTATCACGCCCTTAGCTCTTCTAGTGATGCAGGTTTTTTACATGTGGATCGGAAATTCTTCACAAAGATATCCTCGAAACTATCCCAACTGTCGATGGATCCTGGAGGTAGCTTCTTTATCCATGATCGTGCGGCTCCACTCAAGTGCACTAGGATGCTCTGCATGGCTGTTGCTCTGGTTCCACCTATCAGCTTCACTATCTCGAGATAATCAACTAGCCAATCCTCGGGATCTTGTAAACCATCGAATTTTTTGAAATTGTCGGGTAACTTAAATCCTAACGGGACCCGAGTTTTTCGGACTCGTCTCGTAAAGCACGGGAGCCCGCACATATCTTCTTCATCGATTTCTGGTGAATGCCGATGTTCCCTTTTGTCCTGTCGCGCTCTGTCCACCCTTGCCTGAGTCGCTCTGTCTCTTGCCCCACTTGCTCTCGGTGGATCCTGAACTGCTGCAGTAGGCCGCGGACTATTTTGCCTTGCAGGTCCTTCGGGAGGTGTAGTTATGAATGCCGTTCCCATGACACCAGCTTCTACCATGGCCATGTTATAAAGCGCTTCCCTTGGATCCCCAGGAGGTGGCTTGGATGCGAGGATGAAAGCTTGCATCGCCATGTATCCAGGTTCTGGTGTTTTGGGAATAATATTCCCCCTCGTGTCGATCGACATAAAAGACATGTCGAGGTTTTGGACTAAGTTCTCTCTGACAGCCTCAGGTATGTTTTGTAGCCGAGATCTTGCTCTGTTTCGAGCTTCTCTCTTGACTATCTTCCGATGTTCCTGATTGTCGACTTAGATCTGCCCTTCGCCTGCTTGACGCGGAAGCTGCCTCCCTTCTCCTATTAAGTGCAGCTGTCTGTTTTTCTAATTCTCTTCCAACACGGGCAAGTCTGTATTGGTATGCTTGCAATTCTTCCACCGTAGCAGTTGTAGTCATTGGTTCTGTACCATCCATAGCTCTTGCGGCTCTGTCCCATGCTTCTTGTGGGAGTTGAACCCTTAGGCGCGGTGTTGGCCCGACATATTTGGTGCCCAAACCTCGCCTGAGATCAGCGGGATCGACATATGGGTTTCCCACATCGTCGAAAGCCTCTGACGTCTCCGGCTCTGCTCGACTTGTCTCTCCAATTGCGTAGATTTGATGGTATTTTGAACTTTGAAATTTGTTGGGATTGGTGACGCCATCACATATATCAGCGAAGACCTCCCCAACAGCAATGGATCTGTCGATGAATCTGAAACTGTCGATACTGTCTGAGTCGCTGCTTATATCGGAGTCCGCAGACGACTCGAAGGACATGTTGCCGAAGATCTTGGCGAGCTTTTCGCTTGCCATAGTGTTGATGAAGCGTGGCGGCAAAATCTCATCGTCGCCTGATGATGCGTGTAGTTGACACGTCCGTTGGGAACCCCAAGAGGAAGGTGTGATGCGCACAGTAGCAAGTTTTCCCTCAGAAAGAAACCAAGGTTTATCGAACCAGGAGGAGCCAAGAAGCACGTTGAAGGTTGATGGCGGAAGAGTGTAGTGCGGCGCAACACCAGGGATTACGGCGCCAACGTGGAACTTGCACAACACAATCACAGAACTTTGCCCCAACGTAACAGCGAGGTTGTCAATCTCATCGGCTTGCTGTAAACAAAGGATTAGATGTATAGTGTGGATGATGATGGTTGTTTGCGAAGAACAGTAAAGAACAATTGCAGCAGTTTGTATTTCAGATGTAAAGAATAGGACCGGGGTCCACAGTTCACTAGCGGTGTCTCTCCCATAAGATAGCAGATGTTGGGTGCACAAATTACAGTTGGGAAATTGACAAATAAAGAAGGCATAACAATGCACATACATATATCATGATGAGTACTATGAGATTTAATCAGGGCATTACGACAAAGTACATAGACCGCTATCCGAAGCATGCATCTATGCCTAAAAAGTCCACCTTCGAGGTTATCATCCGAACCCCCTCCAAGTATTAAGTTGTAAACAACGGACAATTGCATTAAGTATGGTGCGTAATGTAATCAACACAAATATCCTTAGACAAAGCATCGATGTTTTATCCCTAGTGGCAACATCACATCCACAACCTTAGAACTTTCCGTCATCGTCCCAGATTTAATGGAGGCATGAACCCACTATCGAGCATAAATACTCCCTCTTGGAGTCACAAGTATCAACTTGGCCGGAGCCTCTACTAGCAACGGAGAGCATGCAAGAACATAAATAACATATATGATAGATTGATAATCAACTTGACATAGTATTCAATATTCATCGGATCCCAACAAACACAACATGTAGGATTACAAATAGATGATCTTGATCATGATAGGCAGCTCAGAAGATCTAACATGATAGCACAATGGGGAGAAGACGACCATCTAGTTACTGCTATGGACCCATAGTCCAGGGGTGAACTACTCACACATCGATCCGGAGGCGATCATGGCGATGAAGAGACCTCCGGGAGATGATTCCCCTCTCCGGCGAGGTGCCGGAGGCGATCTCCCGAATCCCCCGAGATGGGATTGGCGGCGGCGGCGTCTCCGGGAAGGTTTTCCGTATCGTGGCTCTCGGTACTGGGGGTTTCGCGACGGAGGCTTTAAGTAGGCGGAAGGGCAGGTCAAGAGGCGCCACGGGGGCCCCACACAATAGGGCCGCGCGGGCCCCTTGCTAGCCGCGCCGCCCTGGTGTCTGGCCACCTCATGGCCCCACTTCTTAAGTCCTCCGGTCTTCTGGAAGCTTCGTGCAAAAATAGGACCCTGGGCGTTGATTTCGTCCAATTCCGAGAATATTTCCTTACTAGGATTTCTGAAACCAAAAACAGCAGAAAACAACAACTAGCTCTTCGGCATCTCGTCAATAGGTTAGTGCCGGAAAATGCATAAATATGACATATAATGTGTATAAAACATGTGAGTATCATCATAAAAGTAGCATGGAACATAAGAAATTATAGATACGTTTGGGACGTATCAAGCATCCCCAAGCTTAGTTCCTACTCGCCCTCGAGTAGGTAAACGATAACAAAGATAATTTCTGAAGTGACATGCTATCATAATCTTGATCATACTATTGTAAAGCATATGAGATGAATGCGGCGATTCGAAGAAATGATGAAGATAATGAGTAAACAAATGAATCATATAGCAAAGACTTTTCATGAATAATACTTTCAAGACAAGCATCAATAAGACTTGCATAAGAGTTACTCATAAAGCAATAAATTCAAAGTAAAGGTATTGAAGCAACACAAAGGAAGATATAAGTTTCAGCATTTGCTTTCAATTTCAACATATATATCTCATGGATAATTGTCAACACAAAGCAATATAACAAGTGCAATAAGTAAACATGTAAGAATCAATGCACACAGTTGATACAAGTGTTTGCTTCTAAGATAGAAAGAATAGGCAAACTGACTCAACAATAAAGTAGAAGATAGGCCCTTCGCAGAGGGAAGCATTGATTACTATATTTGTGCTAGAGCTTTTCATTTTGAAAACAAGTAACAATTTTGTCAACGGTAGTAATAAAGCATATGAGTTATGTATAAGACATCTTATAAGTTACAAGCCTCATGCATAGTATACTAATAGTGCTCGCACCTTATCCTAATTAGCTTGGATTAACACGGATTATCATTGCATAGCATATGTTTCAACCAAGTGTCACAAAGGGGTACCTCTATGCCGCCTGTACAAAGGTCTAAGGAGAAATCTCGCATTGGATTTCTCGCTTTTGATTATTCTCAACTTAGACATCCATACCGGGACAACATAGACAACAGATAATGGACTCCTCTTTAATGCATAAGCATTTCAACTACAGTTAATATTTTCATAAGAGATTGAGGATTAGCTGTCCACACTGAAACTTCCACCATGAATCATGGCTTTAGTTAGCGGCCCAATGTTCTTCTCTAACAGTATGCATACTCCACTACTAGGAAAAGGCCTAGCCGTAAGGTTGACTTCAGTGGTGCACCATGATGGCCGTGCGCCACTACTACTTAGCAGTGGCGCACCACAAAATGGTGGGCCACTGTTACAAATGTAGTAGTGGCGCACCTTGTTTGTGGTGCGCCATTACTAATTCCCGGCAGGAGGCCAGCTCCCACCCAAAACTAATAGTGGCGCACGTCTCCGGTGGTGCGCCACTGCTACATGGCTTACTTATAGCGCATGTCTTTGTGGTGCGCCACTTGCTAGGAGGTGGCCGGGGCCCTTTAGAGATGAGGGCTTTAGCAATGGCGCACCGCTTGGTGCGCCACTACTAGCTATGGCGCACCGCCGACATGGTGCGCCACTTGCTAAGTTGGGCAGGGGCGTGGGTTTACGGGTAACAGGTGAGCGGTGGCGCACCACTTAGCGATGCGCCATTGCTATGTCACCCTAGCGAGTGGCGCACGGCTAGGTGGTGCGCCATCGCTAACTCGGGACCATTTCTCGCTTTTCACCCTCCACTCACACGTGCCACCCACTTTCCCCAAACACTCTTCCACCACCACCTCCCACCAAATCTGGATCTGGTCGTGTTGCCCCTCCTTCCCACCTCATTTTCACCTCTTCATTCACCAAAATTAAGTTGGTAAACTTAATTTTCTTCATAGGTAACTAATGGTGAAGCTTTCTTAGCTCAATATCCTACTCAATCTCAACTTTTTACCTCATCCAACACTCTAGGTCTCACCGTATCGGTAACTTTGTTGGTTTTATGCTTTGTGTGTGAACGGTTCCGATCGTCTTGCACACACGTCATGCACATATGTTATGTGCGAAGCTCGATGATATCATGTGTACGTGCGCATGCGCGAAAAGCGTCACGTGCATGTGTGTTGTATGCGAAGCCTCCGGATCCACATGTGTGTTGTATATGCGAAGCCTCCACACATGTGTTGCATGTGTTTTTGTTTGCAGGGATTTGAAATGCGATGGAGTTGCCAATATTTTGCCGAAACGTTGATTCATTTCCGTTTCGGCGAATGTTGGGCATACTACGCATATACATGTCCTATTTTTAGGGAAGGTCATGCCAAAATTTTCTTTTGGTATGCTAAGATATCCATTTTCTCTATATCCGCAGGCGACCATGGTCCGCATGATGAGCGAAGGCGTTGTGGCTAGGTTTTTGAAAGCCGCGACAGACGAGATGATTAGAAATAACCAAAAGGAGATAAGATGTCCGTGTCGAAGATGCAAGCTAACGAGCCTTATGGACCCTAAAGCCGATATGGTGCGGGACCACCTTCTCATGCATGGTTTCATGGATGGCTATCGGTGGGAAGGCGACGAAGATGATTATGAATTTGTCCATGGGAATTCAACAAGAAGTAAGGAAGGCCGAGGTGATCGGGATGTAGAAGATCTCGGGCATGATCGGGATGTAGAAGATCCCGGAGATGATGATGACCACAATGTAGGAGATCCTGGACCTGATGATGAGGAAGATCAAGATGGAGGTCATCATGACGATCATGAAGATGAAGACGATGAACCATCGTCGATGGACTGAGTGCAGGACCCTTATCTTCAAGAGGCTGCTTCTCAGCGGACGAGTAACGCAAGAGCTGCCGCCCGAGAGAAAGCCAAGATGGATCAAGCCGGAGGTAGACGCTGTTACTCCATTGTATGAAGGATGCGGGCCGGAGGATACCCGCACGAAAGTAACGCTCATGGCTCTGGAGATGAAGGTAAAGCACAAAATGACCGACACATCCTTCAACGACAACATGTCATTACGGCAGGAACGTCTTCCCAAAGGTAACACGTGTCCGAGCTAGTATCGAGGAGGCCAAGAAAATCGTGTGTCCTCCGGATTTACCGCATGTGAAATACCATGTGTGCTTGAACGATTGCATCATTTATCGGAACGAGCACGCAGAGTGTACCATATGTCCGGAGTGCAGCGTCGATCGGTACAAGAAGGGGAAGAAAGCTCCTCGGAAGGTGGTGTGGTACTTTCCAATCACTCCTCGTCCGCGGCGGTATTTCGCGGATCCTAAGCAAGCAGAGCTAATGCGGCGGCACGCGGAGATGAGGAGGGGAGAAGATGACGCAGATGATCCGAAGAAAAAGAAAAAGGACAGGATGTTGAGACACCCTTCGGATGCTAGCCGGTGGAATGCGTTGGACCTCGAGTACCCAGAATTTGGGGACGATCCTAGGAACATAAGGCTGGGCGCGAGCACCGATGGAGTCAATCCGTTTGGCAGCCGAAGCGGCACGCATAGCACCTGGCCCGTGTTTGTGTGGATGTACAACCTCCCCCCTGGTTGTGCATGAAGAGGAAGTACATTCAAATGAGTATGCTAATTGAAGGGCCGAAACAACCGAGGGAACGACATCAATCCGTATATGGGGCTTCGAAAGAGGAGCTAGCCACGCTATGGGACACGCCCTGCCAATACGTGGGACGCCGCCGCGGAAGAATATTTCCCTATGAGAGCCGCAATGCTCACGACGGTGCACGACTTTCTCGGTTACGGATATGTCGCGGGGCAGGTGGTCCACGGATTCAATGCATGCGTAAGGTGCATGGACGACACAACGTACCGCCAGCTAGATAGAGATCCCGGGTCCTCGAAAACGGTGTTCATGGGACATCGAAGGTGGCTTCGCGAGGACGACCCATGGAGGAAACGCAAGGATCCGTTCGATGGTGAAGACGAACCCCGAAGACGGCCACGTACGAGAAGCGGCGAGCAAATAGACGAGCTATTGAAAAATTGGAAAGAGTGCCCACCGCCGGGAAAGAAGCGAAAGGCGCCGGAGCCGCTGCTTAAGGTATGGAAGACGAGGTCCGTTTTCCGGGACTTGCCGTACTTGGAAGATCCTCCGTGTGCCTCAAAGCCTTGATGTCATGCACATCACGAAGAACGTGTGCGAGAGTCTGCTTGGTACCCTCCCGAACATGCCGGAGAAGACCAAAGATGGGCCGAAAGCAAGGTACGACTTGCAATCAATTGGGATCAGGGAGGAGCTTCACGCGGGACGCCCTAATGATGATGATGACGATGACGATGATGAGGCGGAGGACACGCAAAGTCGTCGCAAGGGAAAAAATGCCAAAAAGATTGAATATTACTGCCCCCCCCGCGTGCTTCACTCTAAGTCAGAAGGAGATCGAGCAGTTTTTCGACTGTCTCCTAGGAGTAAAACTTCCCTACGGTTACGCGGGGAAGATAAGCAGGACCTAGACAAAGCGAAGCGGAGGTTCAGCCGGGATGAAGTCTCACGACCGTCACGTGCCGATGACGCGAGATACTTCCGGTTGCAATCCGTGGGATCATGGACGCGCACGTCCGTGAAACGCTTTTGGCCTATGCAACTTTTTCGACGTCATCTCTCGGAAGTCCGTTGGCGTGAGGCAACTTAGAAGGCTACGAGGAAGAGATCGTGGTGATACTGTGCGAGCTTGAGATGTACTTCCCGCCCGCTTTCTTCGACGTTATGGTGCATCCGCTGGTACATATCGTGGAGGATATCATCCAACCGGGGCCGACGTTCCCGCACAGCATGATGCCGTTCGAAAGGATGAATGGTGTCATCAAAGGGTACGTTCGCAACAGGGCACGTCCGGACGGAAGCATAGCCAAGGGCTTTTCGACCGAAGAGTGCATCTCCTTCTGCACGAGTTATCTAGAAATCGAGAACCCCGTTGGCCTGCCCGTAAACAGGCATCTCGGGAAGCTCGCGGGATGGGGTCACCGCGACGGTAGCCGCGAAATGCATGTCGACTTCAAGGGTCGAATCGCCGACTTTGAAAGAGCAAACCTAGTCGCGCTACAACACATAGACGTGGTCGATCCTTGGGTGGTAGAGCACAAAACCTTCATCGCAAAGACGTACGAGTGATCGGGGCCAACGAGAGGACGGACGGAGATATAATCAAAGAGCACAACTCAACCTTCACGCGGTGGTTCAAGGACAAGATGCTCGACGTACCCTATAGACGAGGATTCTTCCGCGGAAGAAAAACTCATATTCGCCTTGTCACAGGGCGCCGAACACAACCTCGATGACATTTCGGGCGTACGATATCAACGGCTACACATTCTACACCGAGGAAAAGGACATGAAGAGCGATTATCGAACTCCGGGGTAACGATGGAGTCCTACACCGGTGACGTCAAGCGGAGATACTACGGAAAGATCGAGGAGATCCGGGAGCTGAGCTACGCCGGAGAGAATGTGTCGATGTTCCGTGTCAGGTGGGCCAAGAACGTCATAAAAGAAGACCGGCATTTCACCACCATGGTTATACCCGAAGCCAAATCCAAGACAGCGGGCGCAAAGGTCACCGCGAAATATGAGCCATGGGTACTAGCTTCCCAAGTGGACCAATGCTTCTTCATTACCGACCCGCAAAAGCCCAGCCGTGTTGTCGTGAGGAGAGGCAAAAGGAGCATCATCGGAATGGATGGAGCCGCCAACGAGCTAGACTTTGACCGAGTACGGCGATCCGAAGATGGAAGATGACGACGACGATGATGAAGAACCATACACAACAAGAGGAAGCAGGACCACCCTACCTAAAGGCCGTCCATTCAAGAGAAGAAGTCTAGGAGTTCCGGGGCTAAATTATTCAACCGCGAGAAAGAAGGGCAAGAAGATTGTGAAAAGATAATTATGTATCATTTTATTGTATGAATAATGGATGTCATATTGTTAATCTACACATTGTACCGATCAAAATAGACATATAATTTATATTTTTGGATATTTTCTAGATTCTATAGTATTTTAAATATTCTACATAATTATAATTATTTATGCCTTTTATTTTGGTGTATTATGCTATTTTGGATATTTATTATAGTGTTAAATAAATTTAATAAAAAAGTGAAAAAAATTGGGGCCGCCAGGGTTCGAACCTGGCCGGCAGGGGTTTGGCACAAACCAACCAGGGACAGAGCCAGTGCGGTACTAAGCGGGATATGTCAATCCCCCCCGCGTTATTGTTTTGACCCAGACATAAAGAGGCAGTGGCGCACCCTGATACGTCTCCAACGTATCGATAATTTCTTGTGTTCCATGCCACATTATTGATGTTATCTACATGTTTTATGCACACTTTATGTCATATTCGTGCATTTTCTGGAACTAACCTATTAACAAGATGCCGAAGTGCCGGTTCTCGTTTTCTCGCTGTTTTTGGTTTCAGAAATCCTAGTAAAGAAATATTCTCGGAATTGGACGAAATAAAAGCCCGGAGGCCTATTTTCTCACGAAGCTTCCGAAGTCCGAAGGAGAGACGAAGAGGGGCCACGAGGGCGCCAAACCCTAGGGCGGCGCGGCCCCCTTGGCCGCGCCGGCCTGTGGTGTGGGCCCCCTGTGCCGCCTCTTGACCTGCCCTTCCGCCTACAAATAGCCTCCGTGACGAAACCCCCGGTACCGAGAGCCACGATACGGAAAACATTGCCGAGACGCCGTCGCCGCCGATCCCATCTCGGGGGATCCCGGAGATCGCCTCCGGCACCCTGCCGGAGAGGGGAATCATCTCCCGGGAGGACTCTACACCGCCATGGTCGCCTCCGGAGTGATGAGTGAGTAGTCTACCCCTGGACTATGGGTCCATAGCGGTAGCTAGATGGTTGTCTTCTCCCCATTGTGCTATCATTGTCGGATCTTGTGAGCTGCCTATCATGATCAAGATCATCTATATGTAATTCTATATGTTGCGTTTGTTGGGATCCGATGAATAGAGAATACTTGTTATGTTGATTATCAAAGTTATGCTTATGTGTTGTTTATGATCTTGCATGCTCTCCGTTATTAGTAGATGCTCCGGCCAAGTAGATGCTTTTAACTCCAAGAGGGAGTACTTATGCTCGATAGTGGGTTCATGCCGCATTGACACACGGGACGATGATGAGAAAGTTCTAAGGTTGTGTTGTGCTTGTTGCCACTAGGGATAAAACATTGATGCTATGTCTAAGGATGTAGTTGTTGATTACATTACGCACCATACTTAATGCAATTGTCCGTTGCTTTGCAACTTAATACTTGGAGGGGGTTCGGATGATAACCTGAAGGTGGACTTTTTAGGCATAGATGCGGTTGGATGGCGGTCTATGTACTTTGTCGTAATGCCCAATTAAATCTCACTATACTCATCATGATATGTATGTGCATTGTCATGCTCTCTTTATTTGTCAATTGCCCAACCGTAATTTGTTCACCCAACATGCTGTTCGTCTTATGGGAGAGACACCTCTAGTGAACTGTGGACCCCGGTCCAATTCTCTTTCTCGAAATACAATCTACTGCAATACTTGTTCTACTCGTTTTCTCTGCAAACAATCATATTCCACACAATACGGTTAATCCTTTGTTACAGCAAGCCGGTGAGATTGACAACCTCATCTGTTTCGTTGGGGCAAAGTAGCTTGGTTGTGTTGTGCGGGTTCCACGTTGGCGCCGGAATCTCCGGTGTTGCGCCGCACTACATCTCGCCGCCATCAACCTTCAACGTGCTTCTTGGCTCCTCCTGGTTCGATAAACCTTGGTTTCTTTCCGAGGGAAAACTTGCTGCTGTGCTCATCATACCTTCCTCTTGGGGTTGCCCAACGAACGTGTGAAATACACGCCATCAAGCATATTTTCCGGCGCCGTTGCCGGGGAGATCAAGACACGCCTGCAAGGGGAGTCTCCACTTCTCAATCTCTTTACTTTGTTTTTGTCTTGCTTTATTTTATTTACTACTTTGTTTGCTGCACTATATCAAAATACAAAAAAATTAGTTGCTAGTTTTACTTTATTTGCTATCTTGTTTGCTATATCGAAAACACAAAAAAAATTAGTTACTTGTTTTACTTTACTTAATATCATGCATGTTTTTATTTCACTAGTTTGGCATAATGTACAAGAGTGAGCTTCTTATTCTATTTCCTGATTTAAAACATGGATTGTTTGATGCGAAAATTAAAAAACCTATGAAATCTTCTTTGCATGCTGGTAGTAATATTAGTATGAACGCTTTGAACACCATTGTTGACAATGATATAGAAAGTTCTAAGCTTGGGGAAGCTGGTTTTCATGATATTTTTAGTCCCCCAAGCATCGAGGAGAAAATTTTCTTTGATGATACTTTGCCTCCTATTTATGATGATTATAATGATAGTGGTCTTTTGGTGCCACCTACTATGGAGAGTGAATTTGATTATGATTACAATATGCCTCCTACACTTGATGAGAATAATAATGATAGCTACTTTGTCGAATTTGCTCCCACTACAACTAATAAAATTGATTATGCTTATGTTGGGAGTAGTAATAATTTTATGCATGAGACTCATGATAAGAATGTTTCATTTGATAGTTATATTGTTGAGTTTGCTCATGATGCTACTGAAAGTTATTATGAGAGAGGAAAATATGGTTGTAGAAATTTTCATGTTACTAAAATGCCTCTCTATGTGCTGAAATTTTTGAAGCTATACTTGTTTTATCTTCCTATGCTTGTTACTTTGCTCTTCATGAACTTGTTTATTTACAAGATTCCTATGCATAGGAAGCATGTTAGACTTAAATGTGTTTTGAATTTGCCTCTTGATGCTCTCTTTTGCTTCAAATACTATTTCTTGCGAGTGCATCATTAAAACTGCTGAGCCCATCTTAATGGCTAAAAAGAAAGAACTTCTTGGGAGATAACCCATGTGTTATTTTGCTACAGTACTTTGTTTTATATTTGTGTCTTGGAAGTTGTTTACTACTGTAGCAACCTCTCCTTATCTTAGTTTTGAGTTTTGTTGTGCCAAGTTAAGCCGTTGATATAAAAGTAAGTACTAGATTTGGATTACTGCGCAGTTCCAGATTTCTTTGCTGTCACGAATCTGAGCCCACTGCCCTGCAGGAAGCTCAGAAAATTATGCCAATTTACGTGCATGATCCTCAGATATGTACGCAACTTTCATTCAATTTGAGCATTTTCATTTGAGCAAGTCTGGTGCCATTTTAAAATTCGTCAATACGAACTGTTCTGTTTTGACAGATTCTGCCTTTTATTTCGCATTGCCTCTTTCGCTATGTTGGATGAATTTCTTTGATCCACTAATGTCCAGTAGCATTATGCAATGTCCAGAAGTGTTAAGAATGATTGTGTCACCTCTGAATATGTCAATTTATATTGTGCACTAACCCTCTAATGAGTTGTTTCGAGTTTGGTGTGGAGGAAGTTTTCAAGGATCAAGAGAGGAGTATGATGCAACATGATCAAGGAGAGTGAAAAGCTCTAAGCTTGGGGATGCACCCGGTGGTTCACCCCTGCATATATCAAGAAGACTCAAGCGTCTAAGCTTGGGGATGCCCAAGGCATCCCCTTCTTCATCAACAAATTATCGAGTTCCTCCCCTGAAACTACATTTTTATTCGGCCACATCTTATGTGCTTTTTCTTGGAGCGTCGTTTTGTTTTAGTTTTTGTTTTGTTTGAATAAAATGGATCCTAGCATTCACTTTATGGGAGAGATACACACTCCGCTGTAGCATATGGACAAATATGTCCTTGGTTTCTACTCATAGTATTCATGGCGAAGTTTCTCCTTCGTTAAATTGTTATATGGTTGGAATTGGAAAATGATACATGTAGTAATTGCTATAAATGTTTTGGGTAATGTGATACTTGGCAATTGTTGTGCTCATGTTTAAGCTCTTGCATCATATGCTTTGCACCCATTAATGAAGAAATACATAGAGCATGCTAAAATTTGGTTTGCATATTTGGTTTCTCTAAGGTCTAGATAATTTCTAGTTTTGAGTTTGAACAACAAGGAAGACGGTATAGAGTATTATAATGCTTTCAATATGTCTTTTATGTGAGTTTTGCTGTACTAGTTCATCCTTGTGTTTGCCTCAAATAACCTTGCTAGCCTAAACCTTGTATCGAGAGGGAATACTTCTCATGCATCCAAAATACTTGAGCCAACCACTATGCCATTTGTGTCCACCATACCTACCTACTACATGGTATTTTCCAGCCATTCCAAAGTAAATTGCTTGAGTGCTACCTTTAAAATTCCATCATTCACCTTTGCAATATATAGCTCATGGGACAAATAGCTTAAAAACTATTGTGGTATTGAATATGTAATTATGCACTTTATCTCTTATTAAGTTGCTTGTTGTGCGATAACCATGTTTATCGGGGAACGCCATCAACTCGTTGTTGAATTTCATGTGAGTTGCTATGCATGTTCGTCTTGTCCGAAGTAAGGGCGATCTACACTGAGTTGAATGGTTTGAGCATGCATATTGTGAGAGAAGAACATTGGGCCGCTAACTAAAGCCATGTTCCATGGTGGAAGTTTCGAGTTTTGGACAAACATCCTCAAATCTCTAATGAGAAAAGAATTAATTGTTGTTGAATGCTTAAAGCATTAAAAGAGGAGTCCATTATCTGTTGTCTATGTTGTCCCGGTATGGATGTCTAAGTTGAGAATAATCAAAAGCGAGAAATCCAAATGCGAGCTTTCTCCTTAGACCTTTGTACGAGCGGCATAGAGGTACCCCTTTGTGATACTTGGTTAAAGCATATGTATTGCGGTGATAATCCGGGTAGTCCAAGCTAATTAGGACAAGGTGCGAGCACTATTAGTACACTATGCATGAGGCTTGCAACTTATAAGATATAATTTACATGATGCATATGCTTTATTACTACCGTTGACAAAATTGTTTCATGTTTTCAAAATCAAAGCTCTAGCACAAATGTAGCAATCGATGCTTTTCCTCTATGAGGACCATTCTTTTACTTTCAATGTTGAGTCGAGTTCACCTATTTCTCTCCACCTCAAGAAGCAAACACTTGTGTGAACTGTGCATTGATTCTTACATACTTGCTTATTGCACTTATTATGTTACTCTATGTTGACAATATCCATGAGATATACATGTTACAAGTTGAAAGCAACCGCTGAAACTTGATCTTCTTTTGTGTTGCTTCAATACCTTTACTTTGAATTATTGCTTTATGAGTTAACTCTTATGCAAGACTTATTGATGCTTGTCTTGAAATGCTATTCATGAAAAGTCTTTGCTTTATGATTCACTTGTTTACTCATGTCATACACATTGTTTTGATCGCTGCATTCACTACATATGCTTTACAAATAGTATGATCAAGTTTATGATGGCATGTCACTCCAGAAATTATCTTTGTTATCGTTTTACCTGCTCGGGACGAGCGAGAACTAAGCTTGGGGATGCTGATACGTCTCCAACGTATCGATAATTTCTTGTGTTCCATGCCACATTATTGATGTTATCTACATGTTTTATGCACACTTTATGTCATATTCGTGCATTTTACGGAACTAACCTATTAACAAGATGCCGAAGTGCCGGTTCTCGTTTTATGCTGTTTTTGGTTTCAGAAATCCTAGTAAAGAAATATTCTCGGAATTGGACGAAATAAAAGCCCGAGAGGCCTATTTTCTCACGAAGCTTCCGGAAGTCCGAAGGAGAGACGAAGAGGGGCCACGGGGCGCCAAACCCTAGGGCGGCGCGGCCCCCCCTTGGCCGCGCCGGCCTGTGGTGTGGGCCCCTGTGCCGCCTCTTGACCTGCCCTTCCGCCTACAAATAGCCTCCGTGACGAAACCCCCGATGCGAGAGCCACGATACGGAAAACATTGCCGAGACGCCGTCGCCGCCGATCCCATCTCGGGGGATCCCGGAGATCGCCTCCGGCACCCTGCCGGAGAGGGGAATCATCTCCCGGAGGACTCTACACCGCCATGGTCGCCTCCGGAGTGATGAGTGAGTAGTCTACCCCTGGACTATGGGTCCATAGCGGTAGCTAGATGGTTGTCTTCTCCCCATTGTGCTATCATTGTCGGATCTTGTGAGCTGCCTATCATGATCAAGATCATCTATATGTAATTCTATATGTTGCGTTTGTTGGGATCCGATGAATAGAGAATACTTGTTATGTTGATTATCAAAGTTATGCTTATGTGTTGTTTATGATCTTGCATGCTCTCCGTTATTAGTAGATGCTCTGGCCAAGTAGATGCTTTTAACTCCAAGAGGGAGTACTTATGCTCGATAGTGGGTTCATGCCTGCATTGACACCTGGGACGGTGACAGAAAGTTCTAAGGTTGTGTTGTCCTGTTGCCACTAGGGATAAAACATTGATGCTATGTCTAAGGATGTAGTTGTTGATTACATTACGCACCATACTTAATGCAATTGTCTGTTGCTTTGCAACTTAATGCTGGAGGGGTTCGGATGATAACCTTGAAGGTGGACTTTTTAGGCATAGATGCGGTTGGATGGCGGTCTATGTACTTTGTCGTAATGCCCAATTAAATCTCACTATACTCATCATGATATGTATGTGCATTGTCATGCTCTCTTTATTTGTCAATTGCCCAACTGTAATTTGTTCACCCAACATGCTGTTCGTCTTATGGGAGAGACACCTCTAGTGAGCTGTGGACCCCGGTCCAATTCTCTTTCTCGAAATACAATCTCATTGCAATACTTGTTCTACTTGTTTTCTCTGCAAACAATCATATTCCACACAATACGGTTAATCCTTTGTTACGGCAAGCCGGTGAGATTGACAACCTCCACTGTTTCGTTGGGGCAAAGTAGCTTGGTTGTGTTGTGCGGGTTCCACGTTGGCGCCGGAATCTCCGGTGTTGCGCCGCACTACATCTCGCCGCCATCAACCTTCAACGTGCTTCTTGGCTCCTCCTGGTTCGATAAACCTTGGTTTCTTTCTGAGGGAAAACTTGCTGCTGTGCTCATCATACCTTCCTCTTGGGGTTGCCCAACGAACGTGTGAAATACACGCCATCACACCCCTAGAGGTGCGCCATTGCTAAGCCTCATAGTGGCGCACCCCGAGAGGTGCGCTATTGCTAAGGCGTCAGGGGACTTAGAAATTTCCCCTTCTTCCCCCGTCCCGACCCAGATCCCACCTGACCACCCCTGCGCCCTCCTCTCCGCCGGCGACGCCCATTCACCACTGCGCCCTCCTCTCCGCCGGCGACGCCCATTCACCACTTGCTCCTGGATCTCCGAAGCCACCTGCTCGCCCACTGCGCCCATTCCCCACCACTGCAACCTTCCCTTACGCCTCGCGACGCCGCCCCTTCCCTCGATCCGCCTCGCGACGCCGCCCCGTCCCTCGATCCACCTCCCACCGGCGCCCCCGAGCACGCCGCCACGCCCTCGACGCCACGCCGCGGAGCGAGGATCACGAGGAGCACTCCGCCACGCCCTCGACAGCTGCCTCTCGCCTCGCCTCGCCGCCCACGTCCGGGACCGGGAGGAGGAGCACCACCAGGTGGAGGGCGACCTCATCCTCGACCTCGCCGCCGAGGAGCCGCACGCCCTCGACCTCTGACCGCCTCCAGCCACCATCACCGTCGCCGCAGGTGAGGCCCCTCTCCCCTCCCTCCCTCTCTAACCTAACTGGTGCACATACATTGTTCCTTTTTTGTTCAATTTAAGGGGAAAAAAGAACACAAACTCTACTTGTTGTAACTTTGTATGCTTCACTATGTGCTAGTCTATGCACCTTATGCAAACCAAATGAGGAATTTTGATTTCACAAAAGGTGGTTCTCCTTCTCGCTGAGAGCAAATGTAGTTCTTTGTAGTTCATTGGAGTTCATAGGAATGCTCTACGTAGTGTTGAATATGTCTATGCTATGTCTCCGGTTATATGCATATCATAAAGGTAGCAGCATTTCCATTGATCTTGGACTCTTGGTAGTGTAGCAAGAAAGGAAGGGGGAAAATCATGGAAAATATCATGGAAAAGCTGCTTGCTGCTGTTAGGTTGTTGCTTAGGTGCTTGCTGGCTGTTAGATGTTGCTTAGGTGCTTGCTGCTTCTTTGTTAGGTTCACAATTGCTTGCTCTGCTTAGGAGCAGATAGTGTTGTTGCTTAAAATTGATTTAGTAACTCACAAGTGAAATTTGAACACCTTGAGCTGCAAGCCTGTCTGCTTAGTAACTCACAATTGCATGCTATTAAGAGCATTGTTACATGTAAAGTACACTTGTTTATAAATCAAAACTCACAATCTTCCCATAGCCTATTGTTTATAAATCGAACCTGTGTCCGGATGTTCACATTTTTTGTAATTCAGTTTGTTGACATTATTAGTAGTAAAATGAAATCACTTCGGACTGTTGTAAGCTACTGTAATCGAGTAGCAAAACTCTCTAATCACAATCTGTCACTTCTACAGATTTTCCAAGTTTTTATTGGTAGCAACCATGCATTTCATGTTGGTTTAGCTTATAAGTGTTCAAAATGTTCTTACATGTTGTAACCCTAAAGATCTACTGGTAAATATGCTACATTATTTTCTTTTGGTTGAGGGATTGCTTGAAGTCTCCTCTAAATTAGTGTATGAAATCGTTATAGCTTCATCCAAGCTGGTTCTTTACATCCGAAAGCACCGGGAGAGTAAGATCTCTTATAATTGATATTGCCCTATTGTACTTGTGAAGTTTTAGGCTTAATAACGAGAAAGAAATAAGGAATTAATAGAGAGAACACCAAGTTAAAAACAATTTGAGATTTTTAAACCTGGGTACCTTACTCAGTCGAAAGCATACAAGTGTACGTAGGCTTTCAAAACTAGAAGGCTGAAAAAATTGTTTGTGTTCTTGACATTTGGAGTATTTTTGCTCATGATGTGTGTTTTGATTCCAGCCTCCGTACAAGTAACACCACAATTGTTTTCACTGAAATGAATAACCACCATTGTGTACTGTACATGTACACTCAAATATGAATAACCACCATTTTAGTTGCTAGGTTGATTGTTGCTCGCTGCTAGGTTCTTAAAGTTATCGATTTGTTACCGATTTTTCTATTCATTTAATAGTTTACATCATCTTTCACAGCCCTTGAACAAGAGCACCTGACCGTCGCTGCCGCATCTTCCTCGACCCGGAGCAACAACTCACCTCTCGGAGACTCCACGCGACTCACGGTGAGCAACACCTCACCTCTCCTGGTCCTGATGGTGCTGATGGTGCTTGCTGCTGGTGCTCCTAGTGCTTGCTTGCTACTAGTGCTTGCTACCGGTGCTGATGGTGCTTGATGTTGGTGCTCCTGGTGCTTGCTGCTGGTGCTACTAGTGCTTGCTTGCTGGTGCTACTAGTGCTGATGGTGCTTGCTTGTTGGTGCTGATGGTGCTTGTTGCTCGCTTGCTGCTCGCTTGCTACTGCTTCTTGGCTGCTAGCTGCTAGCTGCTTGCTTGCTTGCTGCTTTTACGCTTGATGATGCTTGCTGCTTGTTGCTTGCTGTATCTGCCCATGGTTAGCTGATGCATATGGTGTATATGAGGAACAATTGTGTATGTGCCATGGTGCTCGGCTGGTGGATTGTTTTGCATGTGTATATGGTGACATATTCTTGTGCGGGGATCGACGAGAGATGCCCATTATCGCCGAAATGTTGATTCATTTCCGTTTCGGCGAAAATGGGGCACTCATATGTCCATAGATTAGCATAGGTCATGCCCAATTTTGTTAGTGGAATGGATCGTAATATGGTTCAAAAATGTAAACATGTAGGATGGCCGGTCCCGGTGGCCGGCGAGGCGGTCGAGGCCGCGGTCCTGGGCGCCCCCGCGGCCGGGGAAGGGGCCGCCGCGGTGGAGCAGCAAGGGCCCCACGGTCACCGTCACCGCATCCTCCTCATCTTCGCATGAGGAACGGCTGCTTCGAGTTCCTCCTCCGCATCGACGACGACCCACTCGGCATCAAGAGGCTACCGGACAAGTTCGCCGAGTTCGTCGACGGCGTCGAGCCGGCGCACTTGCGGCCTACGGGAGGCTAGGCTGCAACTTCTGCCGCTGGTCCGTGGAGGTCCTGTTCGACGGGCGGGGCAAGATGTACCCGCACACGGGGTGGGACAAGTTCGCCCGTGACCTCCACCTCGAGCCCGGCTGCCAGCTCACCTTCCTGTACGAGGGGGACGGCGAGATGATCGTCAAGGTGTTCGACGACACCGCCTGCCGTGTGCACTACCCCCACACCGGCGAATCCGGCTCGGACACCGATAGTTAGAACTTAGAGTGTTGTCAACTCTATCTTCGTTGCTTCGTGTTGTTTGAATTCTATATTAAATTGTATGAAGCTACGATGTTAGGTATGATGATGTTATGTCCAAATATCAATCTCTTGTGCATCCTACCTTGCCTCGCTGACACCATCCCGGGATGTTCATATTTGTTTGGACCAACAATGTATGAGGCCCTTGTCATTCCATTTGCTTTGGTATCTCAAAATGCCGATGATTAGAATGTTCGGTCAACCGTACACTCCGGGGTGTCGCTAGTGAGCCTGGTGTGATGGCACAAATATCAATCTCTTGTGCATCCTACCTGGCCTCACTAACGCCATCCCGGGATGTTCATATTTGTTTCGACCAACAATGTATGAGGCACTTATTCCATTTTGTCATTCCATTTGCTTTGAGATTTTCAAAATGCCGATGATTAAAATGCTTGGTCACCGTACACTCGGGGCGGTGTTAGTGAGCCTCGTGTGATTGCACAAATATCAATCTCTTGTGCATCCTACCCGGCTCGCTAACTCCGTCCCGGAATGTTAATATTTGTTTCGACCAACAATGTATGAGGCATTCCATTTAGTTCATACTAGCTACTTGTTTCTTATTTGAGTTGGCACTTCTTAATTGCATTGGCCGATGATTAGAATGGTTGGTCACTTGTACACTCCGTGGTGACGTAAGTGAGCTCTGGTGTGATGGCACAAATATCCATGTCTTGTGCATCCTACTCGGCCTCGCTTACGCCATCACGGAATGTTAATATTTGTTTTGACCGACAAAGTATGAGACCCTTGTCATTCTTCCATTTGCTTTGGTATCTCAAAATGCCGATGATTAGAATGTTGGTCACCTATACACTTGGGGGAGGGGTCAGTGAACCTGGTGCGATGACACAAGTATCAATCTCTTGTGCATCCTACTTGGTTTCATCGACGCCTTCTCTAAATGTTAATATTTGTTTGGACTGACAAAGTATGAGGCCCTTGTCATTCTTCCATTTGCTTTGGTATCTCAAAATGCCGATGATTAGAATGTTGGTCACCTATACACTTGGGGGAGGGGTAAGTGAACCTGGTGCGATGACACAAGTATCAATCTCTTGTGCATCCTACTTGGTTTCACTTACTCCGTCCCTAAATGTTAATATTTGTTCCGACCAACAATGTATGAGGCATGCCTTTTAGTTCATACTACTTGGATCGTTTTTGAGTTTGCTCTTATTCGTTGCAAACATCTATGAGCGTGCACTAATGTTTCTTTGGGTTGTGCATATGTACGCAGATATGACGTGGTATGTCGTGTACAAGGGCAAGGTTCCCGGAGTCTACAACGGCGGGAGGAGTGTCGGAGACAGGTTCACCGTTTTAGCGGTACATGACTACAAAGGGTACACCACTAGAGCGGAGGCCGAAGACGGATACGCACGCTATCCGGCGGGAGAGAGGACGGAGCGGAGGAGGAACCGGATGAAGACCACTTTCATCGGGACGGTGCTAGTAGTGACTCTAGCTCTCTTCTATGTGATGCTAGTTTAGATGATCGACCTTGTGCCACTACTAGCTCATTTGTGACTTGTAACACCGTAACTTGCATTGTAACCTCTAATGTGAATGCTTGTGAATCATGTGGGGCTAATGTGAAGAACTATGTATGGATAAGCTGTCTGTCATTGTTTATATGCTTGTTATATATCCTGTATTGTGCTATTGTACTTGTCATATACAACTCTGTATAAATACCTGCCAAGATACAAAAAAAAAATTCGAAATCTTAGCGAGTGGCGCACTAGTGGACCATCCGTGGCGCACTACCACTAAGTAGCGAGTGGCGCACTGCTACCGATCCGATGGCGCACTGCCCTGTGATCCTCTCCGAGACTAGCGAGTGGCGCACAAGGATAAGTAGCGGTGGCGCACGTCACGGAGAGGGCGATGGCGCACGTACTCACGCAGCGATGGCGCACCTACTAGGCTGGACCGGTGGCGCACGCAAGACGGTAGCGATGGCGCACCTCTTCTACACGGTGGTGGCGCACTCGCCTCGACCAACGAGTGGCGCACCACTTTGGAGTAGTAGTGGCGCACTGGGGGAATGTCAATGGCGCACCGGGTAGTGCGCCACGGGTATCCGAGCTAGTAGTGGCGCACCCCTAGTGCGCCACTACTATGTGTTAGCAGTGGCGTGATAACAGTGGCGCACCACTAGTGCGCCACTGATGGCTATATGTGGTGCGCCACTGAAAGCCTTTTTCCTAGTAGTGCTCAAACCATTTGATTGTGAGAACCGCCCTTACTTCAGACAAGACGAACATGCATAGCAACTCACATGATATTCAACAAAGGTAAAAGAGTTGATGGCGTCCCCAGAAAACATGGTTACCGCTCAACAAGCAACTTATTAAGAAATAAGACACATAAGTACATATTCTTCACCACGATTGTTTTAAGCTATTTTGTCCCATGAGCTATATATTGCAAAGGTAAAGAATAGAAATTTTAAAGGTAGCACTCAAGTAATTTACTTTGGAATGGAGGAGAAATACCATGTAGTAGGTAGGTATGGTGGACACAAATGGCATGGTTATTGGCTCAAGGATTTGGATGCACGAGAAGAATTCCTCTCAATACAAGGCTAGGCTAGCAAGGTTGTTTGAAGCAAACTCAAGTATAAAAGGTGCAGCAAAGCTCACATATGAACATATTGTAACTATTATAATACTTTACATTGTATCCTTGTTGTTCAAACACCTCAACCAGAAAATATCTAGACTCTAGAGATCAATCATGCAAACCAAATTTTAACAAGCTCTATGTAGTTATTCATTAATGAGTACAAGGTACATGATGAAAGAGCTTAAACAAGACCTATATGAGCACAACAATTGCCAAGTATCACATTATTCAAGACATTAAACCATTTACCACATGCGGCATTTTCCGTTTCCAACCATATAACAAAGAATGAAGTAGCAAATTTCGCAATGAACATTAAAGATGAAGCTAAGAACACATGTGTTCATACGAAACAGCGGAGCGTGTCTCTCTCCCAAACAAAGAATGCTAGGATCCGATTTATTCAAACAAAAACAAAAATAAAAACAAACAGACGCTCCAAGTAAAGCACATAAGATGTGACGGAATAAAAATATAGTTTCACTAGAGGAACCTGTTAAGTTGTCGATGAAGAAGGGATGCCTTGGGCATCCCCAAACTTAGACGCTTGAGTCTTCTTAAAATATGCAGGGATGAACCACGGGGGCATCCCCAAGCTTTGACTTTTCACTCTTCTTGATCATATTGTATCATCCTCCTCTCTTGACCCTTGAAAACTTCCTCCACACCAAACTCGAAACAAACTTATTAGAGGGTCAGTGCATAATTAATATATTCAGAGGTGACATAATCATTCTTAACACTTCTGGACATTGGACAAAGCTACTGAAAGTTAATGGAACAAAGAAATCCATCTAACATAGCAAAACAGGCAATAAGAAATAAAAGGCAGAATCTGTCAAAACAGAACAGTTCGTAAAGACGAATTTTAAAGTGGCACCAGACTTGCTCAGATGAAAATGCCCAAATTGAATGAAAGTTGCGTACATATCTGAGGATCACGCACGTAAATTAGCAGATTTTTTTGATTTTTCTACAGGGATACTGCCCAAATTCGTGATAGCAAGAAATCTGTTCCTGCGTAGTAATCCAAATCTAGTATTGGCTTTACTATCAAAGACTTTACTTGGCACAACAATGCAATAAAATAAAGATAAGGAGAGGTTTACAGTAGTAAACAACTTCCAAGACTCAAATATAAAATAAAGTGCAGAAGTAAAATAATGGGTTGTCTCCCATAAGCGCTTTTCTTTAACGCCTTTCGACTAGGCGCGAGAAAGTGTGTATCAAGTAACATCAAGAGACGAAGCATCAACATAAAAATTTGTTCTAATAATAGAATCATAAGGTAACTTCATTCTCTTTCTAGGAAAGTGTTCCATACCTTTCTTGAGAGGAAATTGATATTTAATATTACCTTCCTTCATATCAATGGTAGCACCAACGGTTCGAAGAAAAGGTCTTCCCAATATAATGGGACAAGATGCATTGCATTCAATATCCAAGACAACAAAATCAACGGGGACAAGGTTATTGTTAACCATAATACGAACATTATCAATCCTCCCCAAAGGTTTCTTTATAGCATTATCAACAAGGTTAACATCCAAATAACAATTTTTCAATGGTGGCAAGTCAAGCATATCATAAATTTTCTTAGGCATAACGAAATACTTGCACCAAGATCACATAAGGCATTACAATCAAAATCATTGACCCTCATCTTAATGATGGGCTCCCAACCATCTTCTAACTTTCTAGGAATAGAAGTTTCAAGTTTTAGTTTCTCTTCTCTAGCTTTTATGAGAGCATTTGTAATATGTTTTGTAAAGGCCAAATTTATAGCACTAGCATTGGGACTTTTAGCAAGCTTTTGTAAGAACTTTATAACTTCAGAGATGTGACAATCATCAAAGTCTAAACCATTATGATCTACAGCAATGGGATCATTATCCCCAATATTTTGAAACATTTCAGCAGTTTTATCAATTTCAGCAGTTTTAGCAGTTTCAGGCAATTTTGCACGCTAGCTTTGCACTAGGAGTAGTAACATTGCCAACACCAATTATTTTACCATTGATAGTAGGAGGTGTAGCAACATGTGAATCATTAACATTACTAGTGGTGGTAGTAGTCCAAACTTTAGCTACATTATTCTCTTTAGCTAGTTTTTCATTTTCTTCTCTTTCCCACCTAGCATGCAATTCAGCCATCAATCTAATATTCTCATTAATTCTAACTTGGATGGCATTTGCTGTAGTAACAATCTTATTATCAATATCCTTATTAGGCATGAATTTAAATTTTAAAATATCAACATCAGAGGCAAGACTATCAACCTTAGAAGCGAGAATATCAATTTTATCGAGCTTTTCCTCAACAGATTTGTTAAAAGCAGTTTGTGTACTAATAAATTCTTTAAACATGGCTTCAAGACCAGGGGGTACACTCCTATTATTGTTGTAAGAATTCCCATAAGAATTACCAGAACTATTACCATTAGCAGCAGGATATGACCTATAGTTGTTACCAGAATTATTCCTATAAGCATTGTTGTTGAAATTATTATTTTTAATGAAGTTCACATCAACATGTTCTTCTTGGGCAACCAATGAAGCTAACAGAACATTATTAGGATCAACATTAGAACTACCATTCACAAGCATAGACATAATAGCATCAATCTTATCACTCAAGGAGGAGGTTTCTTCAACAGAATTTACCTTCTTACCTTGTGGAGCTCTTTCCGTGTGCCATTCAGAGTAATTTGTCATCATATCATCAAGAAGCTTTGTTGCCGCCCCGAAAGTGATGGACATAAAGGTACCTCCAGCAGCTGAATCCAATAGGTTCCGCGAAGAAAAATTCAATCCTGCATAAAAGGTTTGGATGATCATCCAAGTAGTCAGTCCATGGGTTGGGCAATTCTTTACCAAAGATTTCATTCTTTACCATGCTTGAGCAACATGTTCATTATCTAATTGCTTGAAATTCATTATGCTACTTCTCAAAGATATAATTTTAGCGGGAGGATAATATCTACCAATAAAAGCATCCTTACATTTAGTCCATGAATCAATACTATTTCTAGGCAGAGATAGCAACCAATCTTTAGCTCTTCCTCTTAAGGAGAAAGGAAAAAAAATTTAATTTTATAATGTCACCATCTACATCCTTATACTTTTTCATTTCACATAGTTCAACAAAATTATTAAGATGGGCAGCAGCATCATCAGAACTAATACCAGAAAATTGCTCTCTCATAACAAGATTCGATGAAAGCAGGTTTAATTTCAAAGAATTCTGCTGTAGTAGCGAGTGGAGCAATAGGTGTGCATAGGAAATCATTATTATTTGTGCTAGTGAAGTCACACAACTTAGTATTGTCAACAGTACCCATTTTAGTAGTAGTAAATAAAGCAAACTGAATAAAGTAAATGCAAGTAACTAATTTTTTGTGTGTTTTTGATATAGAGAACAAGACAGTAAATAAAGTAAAACTAGCAACTAATTTTTTTGTGTTTTGATATAAGTGCAGCAAACAAAGTAGTAAATAAAGTAAAGCAAAACAAAGCAAGACAAAAACAAAGTAAAGAGATTGGAAGTGGAGACTCCCCTTGCAGCGTGTCTTGATCTCCCCGACAACGGCGCCAGAAAATATGCTTGATGCGTGTAGTTGACACGTCCGTTGGGAACCCCAAGAGGAAGGTGTGATGTGCACGAGTAGCAAGTTTTCCCTCGAAAGAAACCAAGGTTTATCGAACCAGGAGGAGCCAAGAAGCACGTTGAAGGTTGATGGCGGAGGAGTGTAGTGCGGCGCAACACCAGGGATTCCGGCGCCAACGTGGAACCTGCACAACACAATCACATAACTTTGCCCCAACGTAACAGCGAGGTTGTCAATCTCACCGGCTTGCTGTAAACAAAGGATTAGATGTATAGTGTGGATGATGATGGTTGTTTGCGAAGAACGATAAAGAACAATTGCAGCAGTTTGTATTTCGGATGTAAAGAATAGGACCGGGGTCCAGAGTTCACTAGCGGTGTCTCTCCCATAAGATAGCGGATGTTGGGTGAACAAATTACGGTTGGGCAATTGACAAATAAAGAAGGCATAACAATGCACATACATATATCATGATGAGTACTATGAGATTTAATCGGGGCATTACGACAAAGTACATAGACCGCTATCCAGACATGCATCTATGCCTAAAAAGTCCACCTTCGAGTTATCATCCGAACCCCTTCCGGTATTAAGTTGCAACAACGAGACAATTGCATTAAGTATGGTGCGTAATGTAATCAACACAAATATCCTTAGACAAAGCATCGATGTTTTATCCCTAGTGGCAACAGCACATCCACAACCTTAGAACTTTCTCGTCATCGTCCCAGATTTAATGGAGGCATGAACCCACTATCGAGCATAAATACTCCCTCTTGGAGTCACAAGTATCAACTTGGCCAGAGCCTCTACTAGCAACGGAGAGTATGCAAGAACATAAATAACATATATGATAGATTGATAATCAACTTGACATAGTATTCAATATTCATCGGATCCCAACAAACACAACATGTAGGATTACAAATAGATGATCTTGATCATGATAGGCAGCTCACAAGATCTAACATGATAGCACAATGGGGAGAAGACGACCATCTAGCTACTGCTATAGACCCATAGTCCAGGGGTGAACTACTCACACATCGATCCGGAGGCGATCATGGCGATGAAGAGACCTCCGGGAGATGATTCCCTCTCCGGCGAGGTGCCGGAGGCGATCTCCTGAATCCCCCGAGATGGGATTGGCGGCGGCGGCGTCTCTGAAAGGTTTTCCGTATCGTGGCTCTCGGTACTTGGGGTTTCGCGACGGAGGCTTTAAGTAGGCGGAAGGGCAGGTCAAGAGGCGCCACGGGGGCCCCACACAACAGGGCCGCGCGGGCCCCTTGCTGGCCGCGCCGCCCTGGTGTCTGGCCACCTCGTGGCCCCACTTCGTAAGTCCTCCGGTCTTCTGGAAGCTTCGTGCAAAAATAGGACCCTGGGCGTTGATTTCGTCCAATTCCGAGAATATTTTCTTACTAGGATTTCTGAAACCAAAAACACCAGAAAATAGCAACTGGCTCTTCGGCATCTCGTCAATAGGTTAGTGCCGGAAAATGCATAAATATGACATATAATGTGTATAAAACATGTGAGTATCATCATAAAAGTAGCATGGAACATAAGAAATTATAGATACGTTTGGGACGTATCACCTGACTCGATTAACAATGTTGAACCCGAAAAATCGGGATCGACCGCTGATAATCCCGACGAGATCGGAACTTCGAGACGATACGATCCTTCTTCTCGACGCGGAAGTTGAACTTTCCGAACATCATCTCCATGGGCTCTTCCAGATACGCATATGCATCCAAACGGGAGGGCGGGTGAGGAACAAAATCGACTAGATCAGTTTCGATCCGTTTACCTCTATCCATCGCGTTGCTTGCTACCGACGAAGTCGACGATCTTGAACGTGCCATCGAGATCAGCTCATTGTCGCCTCTAATTCCCACAGACAGCACCAATTGACAAGGGATTAACTTATCAATGCCTACGTATTATAGACTAGGGTTTAGTTGGAAGTAGAGGGCAGGTAGATCTCGAAGGTTTCAGCCGAAAAGTACTCGACGATTAAGAAACTAGGGTTGTGTTGACAATGGATTCGATGCTTTCTTCGTCCCTCGACTCCCACTTATATAGGAGCCGGAGCCGAGGGTTTCGTATTACACAAGTTTACATATTCCGGGAGACTCTCTGAGTTCAACCCGTAAAGTTACAAATCTCTGTATTCCCAATACAACTCTATCTTTCCTTAACAACTAATTGGGCTTCCGAACTTCATATTCTTCGACCTGTGGGCCTTCAGTAAACCCCGGGTACCATCTTCGGCAGGCCCATTGGGGATGCCTATGTCAGCGAGGGGGCCTCGGGACGGCGGCGGTGGACTCAGGAGGCGGCGGTCTGGCGCAGCGGCGTGGTTTCCGCGTGTTGGGGTGGTTGGAGACGCGGTGGCGTCGCCGTTGGCGGCGGCACGACGCGGCCGGGGTGGTGGTGGATCCGGCTCCGCCCAGATCTGGGCCAGTTTGGGCGCCATCTGGGCTGGGCGGGCTGTAGCTCCCCCTGTCCGGCGGCGGTGTTCCCGGGATAGGGCGTTAATCCAAGCTAATTAGGACATAGGCATAGGGCGTTGCTACTAGCAGCTTGTGGCGTTGCTGTCCTTGACGGACGGAGTTGCTACAATCTCGGACGGCGTTGCTGCCGGCTGCAGGCGATGTCTCCGTTGATGTTTTAGAGGATTTGCAACATATGAATAAAAAAAATTGCTACAATTTATTTGCGATTTTGCTACATCTGCGTAATATGTTTGCTACGTGGTCTCCGGCGAGGTCTTCGGCGAGCCCAGCCTTTTTATTTTCTTTTCTGAACGCCCAGCAATTTCCATTAATATAACGGGACGAAAGCCTATTTTGAGATCGTCGTTCATACATAGCTTCACGTCGTTCACACTTAGTTTCGGGTGGCGGGGCAGCCGTTGATCCACATACGTACGGAACAGAAGGCGACTTGCTAGCTGCTCTGGTTAGTGGCAGGCTTGTCTTACTTATTCTGACCGGACAAATTTAAGCTAAGGCAGCCACACGTAAAGATTAAGCTAGCTGGATGGCTAGTGATCCACCTGCAAGCGCTGGAGCAGCGTGCATGTTCTGCGGAAGAGATCTGACCCGGCAGTACATCATCCTTACCATTACACTGTGCACACACATCCTCTCAGGATGTAATGTACACTCGGTTCACGCTTACAAACAGCATCTTTTTTTGGACCCCAGTGGGGTTCCACCTCCAATCAAATTTAACATTCCAATAATTTTAAGGAAACATAGTTAGGTTTGTTAAGTTTCTCCAAGGTGTCATCGTTGCCACCTCTTCAACGACACTCAACACCATCAGACCAACCAATATTGCAACATCTAGGACGCGTTTGGTAGCCTGCATGAAAGTTGATAAACTGCATGAAAGTTGATAGACTGCATGAGCTGAGAAAGACCTTTTTTCGTGGGCAACCAAATAACAGGACCCAAAACTGACTGCACAGCACGGATCTTAAAGCAGTCAAAAAGTGCCTCAGGCTAGGCTCCACAGCTATGCCCGAATATGTTGTTTCTCCGGGGCCAGACCCATTGCAAACGAAAACGCGTAAAGATTCTCTTGGTTTTCAGTGCCAGGTTGTTGGGCCCTCACATGGCAGCCTCACATGCATGCAGGACGCAACCACAACCAAACAGCCAGCCCAAAATCTCTTCCCAGCCCAAAAATTTCAGTCCAGGATACCAAACGAAGTGGGAACTACGTCTTTTGCACCGTTTCCAACGAGCCAGGCTCCACTGGACCAAGAACGTGCGTTGTTTTGGGACCTGGCTGCGCGAAAACGTGAACCAAACGCGCCCCTATCGGCCCCAAAGCCAGCTAGCTACACGACCAGGGTCAGAGCTAGGAGAAAGAAGAAGAAGACCTGGTGCACAACATTAGGGTAGGTGCACAAATGGGGGGAGCATGAATTCAGAGTGAAATTGTCATCCATGGTGCACTCCTACTGAGCCTGAGCCTGAGCCTAGTGCGCACTGCCATTTTCCACCCAATTAATTACGCCTTGTTTAGCACTAGAGGTTTTACGGAAACTAGTGGGCATACTTTTCTAAGAGCAAGAACAATAGAGTGGCCGGCAGCCGGCTATAACAATTTACCACATCATCTATAGTCAATTTATAACTAGCATGTACAACAGTAAGCTATAAAAGTGTAGTACTTTTACAATACATGACCCATCTTTTACTCTCACATAGTGCCTAGGAGCACGTGCTAGAGCTGGCTATTAGATAATAGCCCACTTCTCTTCTCTCTCCTTCAACTAAGCAAACTTATAATATTTTAACTCTTATAGCCAGCTGACTGTACCTTATTGTACTTGCTCTAAGAGCAATTCCAATAGTACAGTCAACTGCTGGCTATAACAAGATGCCATGTCACTTGTAGTCATCATATAGCTAATATGTACAATAGTTGGCTATACTAATGAAGTACTTTACTAACATATGGCCCACATTTCACTCTCACAAAGTGCCTAGGAGCACGTGCAAGAGCTGGCTATTGCATAGTAGCCCACCTCCCTTCTCTCTCCTCTTCTCTCTCTTCCAACTCATCTAAAATATATTATTTAATATCTTATAGTCAGCTGACTGGACTCTATTGTACTTGCTCTAAGGAATTGAGTGAAACCCATATCTTCATCCAATCAATTCAAATCCCCAATCGTCAATCTAGTAGGTAGAGGTAGAACATTGAGGAATGAGAAAATGCACTAGAATCTAGGTAAAGGTGCGGATTAAATTAGCCCAATACAATAGAACCAAACTGCTTTCGGAAAAAGTGGGAATTTAAGTTTTGGTGGGATGATCCCAAAAATATCCTATTAGTAGTAGGATTGTACGAAACAGTGTCTTAGTTAAAAAAATCCTTTTATCTCTGGTGCATGTGCACCATGCAACGCCTAAGGAAGCACTCTCAGTAACTAGTAACGTATCCAAGCAGGGGAATGAAACTATAGCACAAATAAATGTTAGTTTCTAAACCGCCACAAATGGCAGAAGGGCGCATTAGGAATGAAACTATAGCACAAATAAATGTTAGTTTCTAAACCGCCACCACCGTTTGTTATTTCAAAGCGGCCAAGCAGCCAGTCTGTGTACAAAAGTGAGATATACAGGGGAGGGGAGAGAGGATCATGCAACAGCTCTAGCAAGAAGGTAGGAACGCAGGTCGTCAAGGGGCGCGTGATCAGCAGGGCGAAGCCGCCATCTCCAAAGGGAAAGGTCGCCGCAAACCCTCCTGAGAGTTGAGGCGGTGGAGTGGGTCACCCCGTTGAAAACGAGGTCGTTGCGGGACTTCCAAATGGACCATATGATAGCCGCAAGTCCAAACTACCAAGCGTCGGGGGGGCGACTGGGCCGGAGCCTGGATGTCCCAGATGGAGAAACTGCCTCCTAGGATTGGGACATCCAGCCGAGTCCAAAGTACCGCTAACACGGGAAAGTCGAAGAACAGGTGCCTCCTAGTCTCGGGGGAGGTGCAGGCGGCACACCATCGGAGGGGGCGCAGCTCTTGTAGAAGAGGTTTGCCCGCGTGCTCAGGCGGTCGATGTCGACGAGGTACGCGAAGATCTTGACCTTGGCAGGGATCCGGAGGGACCAAGTCAAGCGGGGCGCAGTGTCGACGGGGCGCGCCGGCATGAGGGCGCGGTAAGCCTCACGGGAGGAGTAGCTACAATCCTTTCCTTTCCACCACGGGGAACACACCGATGCTGCAATCCCCTGAGCCACCACCTCGAGCCACCACCTCGTCTTGCCTTGCGCTGCTGCCTAGATCCCACAGAGAAAGTGAACAAAGGCTAGGAGGAGGGCGCTAGGAGGCCTCCTCCCGTAAACAACATATTCTGAAAACAAGTGTGGTAATATGGATTGATGGGAGTAGTTGATGTATGAAGGAGATGTTGGATGATTGCTTGTTTCCTTTGTTAGGTCTGTGAGTACGACAAACTAACCGTCGTACACGCACATCGATATATAGACCAATCAACTAAGGGCATGTACAATAGTAGAAAATATGCGTCTTCTCTTTGCAATCCATGTCATACGTTATAGATGATAATAAATATAACTGGTATAATGCATGCATTATTTCTTATTGTTATCTCTAGCAATTAACGAAAATATTTGTTTCAAAAAATATATGTTAATAAAGAAAGCGACATAGTACAATGGAAAAAATAGCATTTTCTCAAAGGATCGTCCCATTAGCCGAGGGAAGGCAACCTTCACTTTTTTTTTCGCTGTCTCTCCGAAAACTAAGCAAAAATCCGACGTGTAATCATAAGAAAAATCTGATATCATCATATTGTACATGACCTCTCTACACCAACACAGCTAGCACACTGTTTAATTCCCATCATGCATGTTGCTGCACTTTTCGAGTGACGTGACACTGCCAGCCTAACTCATGTTGGATAACTTTTTATGACCTACTGATAATAATCAAATTAGGCGTGAGTGGGGTCTTTTGCATAAAAAAATATGCGTTATTTGGTCAGCAGATCATTAGTGCAAAATTAACCACGCGTGCATCACGTGTCAACCTAGCCATACTATGCCATGTCATGGCATGTCATGGCCTCGCCTCACCTCGCCCTTCTTCCATCCATTCCCACACATCCATTGAAAGAACTATAGGTAGTTAGTTCCAGCTAACTATGAGTTAATTGTTAGCGAGCTCCATCATCGTGTAGTCGCCCTCCACCCGGTCACTTTACTTGTAGCCCAACAACATCGATCCTAGCTCATGGCCTTCATGTGTGACTAATTTGGTCCCTGCACATAGTGTGTCGACACTGAGCGAAAATGACCAATCGATAAACTACCTGTGTTCGCAAAAGAGTTGGTCCTTTATTACGTTTACATGCTGATTTATGACAATCACGTTTATTTAATTTAATTACGTACAATCTGACACTAAATAAAGTGGGAGGGTCCCAACCACGAAACACGCGCCTTCCATCCCACGACCAAATTTCATTTATCACAATTGTTGAATCGCGCTTAATACTGGTGGTATTAGAAAACGGTTTTCTAATGTCCCACTTCTCTCTCGATTAGTCCCAGCAGGAGGCCGCTGTCCCCTGCCCGTGCTGGGTTTTTCTTGAAGCTGAAGAGTAGGTTTCCCTACTGGATATTTTTATAATTTTAATAAAGTTTGCTGTACAATAAAGATGTTAGAGGTTAGCATCAAAAGACAGAAAAATATTCATGCATTAAGCCTCTAACCAAAGCTCTCTAAAACTATACAAAATTATTCACCCAGACTTCCATAACAGAATATGATTTACTTTTAGCCTTGTGGACAAGGAGAGCTAGCTTATCTTTGAATTTCTTTCTGCACCGATATAAACTTGGAGGGACTCTTCTTTTATATGATTTCATTCCTTGTGGTCCAGATGACCCAAGAAGTCAGCATAACAAGCTCAGTAAAGAAAGGTCGATTAAACTGAAGCTTCAAACTCTGAATAACATATTGGAGCTCCATATAAGTAGTACCTAGAGGAACCCAAGAAGAACAGAAGTATTGCCAACAGTGGGTAGAAAAAGGGCATGGTCACAATTCTCTAATACTTCTGCATGTGTAATCAGCGATGAAGTATTTCTTTCTCTGTAACAAAGCTCTAGTATTAAGCCGGTTGTTGATGAACAACCAGAAAAACACCTTGTGCTGCTTCTCATGACAACAACAACTCTTCCAAAGCCAATAGATAGCTGGTAAAACAGCATCCTGTTGCATCAGTGATTTATAGGCTGCTGAAACCTTCAAGATGGTAGAGGGTTCCAAAAGCAGTGCAGGTATCATTTGGAGCGTACAACTGTAGAGCAGTGAGCAGCTGATAAAACTCTGAGAGGGTCTCTGTTGACAGCGCGCGGCAAGTGGAAGAAAGCTGTGAGATCAGTTGTAGACATGGCACTTTGACTTGAACTGACATATGCTCATCGTTAGCAAAAGGAAAATAGATATATGGCCATTTAACATGCAAAGGCTCATTTGCCCGGGAACTACTCAACTACATGAGGCAAAATCTTACAGATAGGCAAAGTCCCGCCACCTGCCCATGCCGTTTGAATTGTTAGAGATAAGGCATGGTACATTCATATGGAATGGAGTGATACAGCGCATGTGTGAAGGGAGCCGGTTTCGAGGCGGCAAAATTAGGAATTAAGCAAGCGGCGATCGAATCGATCGTGACTCTTGATATTAGATTCTGGTACACAGCTGAAGTGTCGCTTACTGGTCTGCAGCAACAGAAGGATGAATAGATGCGACGTACGTGTCGCCGTGGACGTCCATATATAGGTGGATCTGCTGCATCTGCAGTGACTCGAGAGACATATATATACTGGTGCTGATGTTGTTGGTGCCCGCGCCCCAAGGTGGCCGGAGAGACAAAGCAAGCGACCCCGTACGAGTATCCACGTGAAGTTCACGTTGGCGCGCGTGCGCGCGTGTCACCTCACGTAGTTGGGGCGCGCGGCGGTGCGGCGAGGAGGACGGCCGTGTAGGGGACCGGCGTCAACCCCCACGGTGACCGGAGATCCACGTAGCCGTGCGTGCATGCGTCGACAAATGAAGCAATGCAAGTACTAGGTACGGAAGGCGATGGCTACTGAAGCTTCATTCCCCGGTCACGTGATGATTGGCATCGACTTGCTAGCTGCTCCCTCCCTCAGCTGTAGCAGAGCGCGCTTGCCTTGTTGTCTTAATTTTGACCGGACAAAGATGTCGCAGCCACACGTACACTTTAAGCTATTCAGGGCAGATCTGGACTGGCTAATGGCCCATCCATTTGCAGGCCAAGAGATGGGATCCGAAACTTATGGACATGATCCGTTTGTTTGCATCTACTTTTTTGTTTTCCGAGAAAACTAATACTTATGTGTGTACTTCGTTCGGCCAGGATTCCGTATTATCAGTCATATTGTATCGACCATTTCAAGCTATTATATTGTTGGACAAATTGACGTACGGATCAAGCCATCTAATCTAAGGTTATGTCCCTTCGTCGGTAATGCTGCCAGTCTGCTCCGCCTCCGATGGCCTTAAGTCATTGGAGACGCGCCAGATCAGAACTCCTCGCCGGCGGGTGGGTTCGCTTTTTTATGGTTATTTTTCTGTATGATGAGACAGCGGCTACATCTTGATGCCAGAATAAGGTCCTCTTCGCTCTATCCTCATTTCGATGCTGCATGCGATGAGCGTCGCCGGAGGGTTAATTGAGTTTTGTGTCTGGCGGATCGGATCTCCTGGGATCCAGTCCGTCTTCATGTTTGTCACTGTGATCACATGTTTGGCTCTTTCGATTCATGATTCTCAACAATGACTTAGAATGATCACTCCTTGTCCTTCTACTATAACAAGCTCTATTTTGACAAGATTTACCCGACTCTGCTAATGGAGGGGCGATGAAAGTGGCGCACCTTCAGGTCGCTCGAGAGATTGTAGTCAACGCTAGGTGGTCCAAAGATCTATTTGCATTTTTTAATACTTTGTACTGTTGTTGATGATGACTAATAGATTGGTGGTTCTTTTCGCATTTTTATGGAGCAACTGGCTAGAGCTCTGTCTATTCAATAATAAGAGATAAAATGGTCAGTTCATAAGGGAAACTAGCCGAAAACTGAGGAGGGGTATGTTAAGGGACATAACCAAACCCACACGGCCAGTTTATAAGGAAAAACTAACGAAAATCGGAACAACCTAACACCACACACTGGCCCCGAGAGGCTGCACACCACATGAGTCGACACCACTTCTGCCCAAGCAAGAAGACACGCCACTCGAAACACGAGAGCTTCGGAGCTGCCGCTCCGACATCCACACCGGTTCCGAGACCGCGCACATGCATGGCCGACACTCAAAAATGCCAAGCAAAGGGAGCCAACGCCGCGTAACGGAATACTGGCTCTCCAAGGCGATGCTCCAAATGGGAAAGCGACGCTGCCGCCGCCGCCCGCTCTAGCAAAAGCTAAAGCTTAGGATTTGTTCCGAAGAGACCGAGGCTCGAGATGACAAGGAAGATGAAAGAGCTCCTCAACAATGCCTCCAACAATGGGAACGACGTCGGGGACGCCAATATCGCCGGTAACGATCGAGGTCGGTGCAGTGCTTTCGTGCAGAGTTCACCATACGCCAAGTCGTTGAAGCCTAGATTAGTGCAAAACTATAGTTCAAAGAAGGGAGTTTATACAACAATTAGCGTTCAAGAAAAATTGAGCATGAAATAGTGTTTCCCTTCCTAATCGTTGACGGGATGAAGAAAGAGTAGTCTGTTTGGTGCATGCAATTGCTCGCTAGCTTGTTTGTTTACAAATCGAGGGGCGTGCATGATAAGAAACCAAAACCAAACAAACAAACATAAAAGCTTGCTTGTTTACAATGCTCTTCTCACCCGGGTCCAAGCCAGGCCTATGCGACAAATTAACGTCGTACAACACACTTATTTCGCAAAAAAGAAAACGTCGTACAACACAGTTGGATCTATTGACCAACCAACCAAGTTCTATATTGCTAGCTGGACAAGCTGTTTAATTCCATGCATGCATGTCCCTCCACTGTTTCAGGGACGTGACACTGCCAGCATGATACATATACCCTGGTTCCGGATCTACCATCCATGGATAATCGATGCTGCATTGTGTTCTACTCCTACCATGTCATGTCCTCATCACTGCTCTCCACCTTCTTCCTTTCGGTCCTTTCCCACAGGCACATACCCGTCAGTCTCGAGCTAGCTCCAGCTAATTCTTTGGTAGAGCATGCACTCGATCGCTCTCCACTCGATCAATGTATGTTTGTGTGTAGCCCAACAACATGGAATTTAGGTGTCTGCATCGCCATATGGCCTTCACGTGCGACTAATTAGCTAGAACCCTGCACACAGTATTCAGTAGAGGTTCATCGAAAATGACTGATCAACACAATCCCTGTTCCCAAAAGAATTAGTCTTCTAATTCCTATCTCGCATATGCTAGTGTTAATTTAACAATCACACTTTTGTGTGTAATTAACTATACACTTTAGTGCATGCAATTTGATTGATTCATAAATAAAAATTCCGGCCGACGTGAGAATATCAACTCACTGGATTATTTAATTAGGTTTCTTTGTGGTGGTTCTTCTCCACCCGGGTTCAACTCTAAAGACTTCGCTCGTGAATGTAAAGATTGTTGTCTCAGTCTCTCCAAGATTGAAAAATGGAGAGTGGAAGTCGGTAGAAGATAGGTTTGAAAAGAAGCTTAGTTGCTGAATTGGTAAATTACTATCGTATGGAGATCGTTTAGTTCTGATCAATGCAGTGCTCACTAGCATGTCCATGTTCATGTTATCCTTTCTTGAGATTCTTAAAGGGGTAAGCAAAAGATTGGACTTCTTTAGATCACGTTTTTTCTGGAAAGTGACAACCACAAAAGAATGTATAGGCTTACTAAGTGGAATATTATCTGTCGGCCAAAGGATCAAGGGGGACTTGGAATTGAAGTTCTTGATATTAAAAACAGGTGCCTCCTAAGTAAATGGTTGTTTAAGATTATGAATGAACAAGATGTGTGGCAAGAGGTTCTACAAAATAAATATCTCCATTCTAGTACTCTCTTCGCAAGTGAAGGTTAAACCAAATGATTCTCCTTTTTGGAAAGGACTAATGAAAGTTAAAGATGATTTCTTTTCTAAGGCTTCCTTTGAAGTTGGGAATGGCTTAGATACGCGCTCTTGGGAGGATATTTGCTTAGGGGACAAGCCTTTAGCGCAACAATACTCTTCTCTATACTGCATTGTCAATCATAAAACTATTTTGGTCGCCAACGTGTTGCAGGTTTTCCATCTAAATATAGCCTTTAGACGAAACCTAGACGACCAAAAATGCGCAAGATGGATGCACTTAGTTAGTCGCTTGATTTAGATTGAACTTTCTGATGCTAAGGATGTTCTCCACTAGAACTTAACCGCCTCAAAGGTGTTCACCGTTAAGTCTATGTATCTTGACTATTTGAATGGGCATACAATTTATCTACGTAAATACATTTGGAAAATCGAAGTACCTTTGAAAATAAGGACTTTTATGTGGTCCATTCACAGAAAAGTCATTTTAACGAAGGATGACCTCAATAAAAGGAATTGGCAGTGTAATACAAAATGTAGTTTTTGCGACCACGATGAAACTATATAACATTTATTCTTTGAATGCCCTTTTCCTAAAATTATTTGGTGCATTGTTCACATGGTGTTCGGTATCCCTCCCCAAGAATGTTAGCAACTTATTTGGGAGCTGGTTACATGGGGTGCATAAGATAGCTAAACACCAAAGTAGAAGTGTAATGAACTCATCTAATGATAATTACTTGTCTAAAATACTATCAAAACTTATAAAATGTTGTATACAGTACATGTTGATGAAAGATAATTACTCAAGCGATTCTTATTGTCAGTGAATTACAACTTTTTTACCTAACGACATGTAAATGACTTGTTCACAAGTTGGTTATCAAAAGAAGGTTTTCCAACTGATTTTGCGCAAATAAGGTATTTGACATTGTTTCTTCCTGGGAATGCTACTCTTGGCACAAATTTAGTGAAATAATAAGGGCACTATGGACGGATGATTTACTTAGGTTTTTTTTAAATCATTTTTGCGACTATAATGAACGCTAATATTAGGTTTTCCATTTGATCGATTAAAATCTCAATCTTGCCACTACTCCGTTAGGGTACTTCTGAGGTTTTCCATTTCATCAACTCTCTACAGTTAGTATGTAATCCATATTGCCATTTGGAGTATGGAGAAGTCAGGAACACATTTAATAAACACATTTTTTGTGTGTAACTGAACACTCTCATGCATGCAATTTGAATTTTCCCTTCGGAAATAAAAATCCGTACGATGTAAGAATAGCAACTCACTTGATTAGGTTTGTTTGTGGCGGTAATTGTCCACCCGGGTTTAGGTCTAGACTTGGTACGTCTGGTGCTCGTATTATTTGGAATTTGTTGCCGTATGTGATGACCTCGTGATCTCAAGATTGTCGTCTCAGTCTCTCCAAGGTGCTTACAAGAATAGAGCATGTGTATGTGCATTCATGTTGGTGTGAGCAAAACCTATATCTCCAAATCAATGTTGGTCAATTATTGGTCCTTACCGCTGGCTGCGGTTACCCGGTCGCATGGACGGCAAAAGTTAAGTGGTAATTCCCTCAAATTTGTAAAACCAAGTACGGAGTATTAATGCAAAAATAGCCACGGTGCTTTCCGAAGAAAGGGAAAAGCCCTGAGGGGGCTCAGTAACCTTGAAAGGCACTGGGCCGTGAGCATGCATGCATGTCTATTTATTGGGCCGGAAGTTGCAATTGAACAGCGCGGTCCAGTTTGGAGCCGCGCGCGGTGTTCGTTCGTGAACACGAACAAGAAACTCCGACTTGTGCGTGATCGCATTGGGTCAGATCAGGTCACAAATCCCAAACGAAAACTTCTCAACATATCATCGCGCATGCAGTCGCGGCTTGATATATACCCTTAATTATACCGACGGCGCACGCACGCACGCAGATGGCGGCCAAGATGCAGACGGAGACGCCGTACGTGCCGCTGGAGCTTCTAGCGTCGCAGATCCTGTCGCGGCTCCCCGTCGGGTCGCTGCTCCGGTTCAGGTGCGTCTGCGCGGCGTGGCGCGACACCATCGACGGCGACGAATCCTTCCACCGCGAGCACCTCCACCTCCAGAAAGCGTCCCTGCTCCTCGCGCCGCAAGTCAGACACTACATGACCAATTGGTATTGGGCCAGAAGCACCACGGGGTTTTACCGGTGGGAGCCTCGGAGCAAGGACGCCGTGACGCTCCTGCACCGCATGGCCGACGACCACATGCTCCGGGAGATGGAAGCGGCGCATGACTTGGCGCACTGCGATGGCTTGGTGCTGCTGCCATCCGAGGCCACGCTGCGCGTGCTCAACCCGGCCACGCGACGCGTCCTCAGGCTTCCGTGGAGCCGCGGCATCAAAGTGCCGTTCGGCCTCGGCGGACTCATCCACTTGCCAAGTCATCAGGCGTTCGGCCTCGGCCAAGACCCTAGATCCAAGGCATATAAGGTTGCCCGCTTCTTTTACAGATCTGTATACAAGGTCGCTAAGGGATACCAATACACCCTTGGGATGGAGATCTTTACTGTCGGAACAGACCAACAATGGCGGGATGTAAAGAAGCCCCCACCATACCCTATCAAGCCTGCGCGAACGGCCACCTTTTGTAAAGGCTCCTTGTACTGGACCGTCGAGAAGATGCTTCTCGGCGATGAAACACCCATGCCGGGTTTCGTCCGCCTGAACCTGCAGGATGAGTCGTTCAGCGTTGTCCCAGCGCCACCTTGGTTCAGCTCGCTAAAGGGCTCTGCGGTGTCCCGCTTAGCCGAGCTACGTGGACAGTTATGCCTTGCGCATTCTGGGCATACCATAATGTCAATGGAGATATGGATGTGTAGCAGTTTGGATGATAGCACGCCGCATTGGCATCGGCGTTTTGTCATCCCTATGTTCAGCCTACATGTTTGTCCGAAAGCCATATTTGATGAGGAGATAGTGTGCCAGCTCGGAACTGCCAGTTTGTTGCGCTACAATTTTCGAACCGGGGCATACTTCGTGATGGATATGGGTAAGATGCACGACCCGAGACATGGAAACCGCGACAACAGCTACGTCGCAGGCACGATTTTTGAGAATACTCCTTCCGCCGTCTATGCCTTCGATGTGATACCCTATGTTCCAAGCCTGGTTCATGTCTAGTAGCAGTAGTTGGTTAAAGAATTAAATTGCAATTGCATTGTATATACAGTACAATTGCGCGCACACGCCTACGAGGAGCCAAGTTAATTCCGTTTCTCTAATGGTTTGTGTGCAATCGAATTTACTCTTTCTTTGCTTACCCATCTATCTTTGGTTAAAGAATTAAATTGCAATTGCATTGATTGCACTAGATATATAATGCAAATAAATATATATATACATGATACTAGGCTGCGCGAACAAAAAAGCAAGTCTAAACAAAATCATCATTTATCAATTGCACAATCCATCAATCCTGACCAGTGAATTCTATGATACTACAATCGAGTCTATACATCTTGATGGGATTTTACTTCCTGGAAAATAGTACATCCTTGTATGGTATAATTCTATAAAAAGAATGGGCAATTACAGGTTTTCTAGTTCTCTCTGTTCTTTACTTGCATGAAAACATTAGGTTCCGGTAGTAAATAAAATAACATTTATGCCGAATCTAACTTTATTTATTTATTTAAGCTATGTCGCTAAGTACTATTGTTTTATGCTTTTGCTCGAGAAAATGTGCCACTCTGGTCGACTACGTAATGAATTTCTCTTGCATGAGTGATTTCACTTTAGTCTATCCTGGCTTCCAGTATTCTCCGGCCCAATATAAATTAAAATATTTGCGCTTCCTCAATGGAGCAGAAACATCATTCTGAAACATAAGGAGTG
>NC_061510.1:10525324-10562741 GCF_022539505.1 Lolium rigidum | reverse complement strand
GGTCCGCGGGGAGCGATTCAAATTTTGAATCCTCCTCGCCGGAGCTCCCGGCGGTGAGGCCGGCGGCGAGCCCGGCAAGAAGGATGGTCGCGACAAGGAGGCGGGCGACCGCGGCGGTGGCAACGGAGGCACCGGTGGGGGAAGCCCCTAGCAGGGCTGTCGCGTCGCCGGAGCAGCCCCTGGGGAAGGGTCCGGGGTCGGGATCTGGCGATTCCGAAGGCGTCTCGCGGGCGTCCGCGGTGGAGGCTACTGAGGCACAGGATGGGGAAGTCCGCCGTGGTGCAGAAGTGCGGCCGGTGCCGCCCCTAGGGAAGGGGCCGCGCCAGGAAGGGGCGCGGGACGTTGGTGTGCTTGACGCCGGCAAATTTGAGTCGGAGGATAGCGACGATTGGGAAACGATGTCGGCTTCCTCGAGCGGAATGGGCGAGGTGGTTTGCCAGGCGCGGCGGCCATCCTCGTCGGTAACCCTGGGAGGGTTTATCGCTCGGGCGGAGGAGCTGGGGGGCTCCCTTCGCCATCGTCGGCGTGCGGCTATTGCCCCCGGGGAAAAAGGTGCGGGCTTCAGTCGCGCCGTGCCTCGTTTGACTCGCATGGGCGACGCGGGCTGGCAGGCTGCTAGCTCTACAAGGCAGAAGCGCGCTGGAAGTGCTCCGTCGGGGTGGGGGTGCTCGTCTTTCTCGACGCCGGTGGTTCAGACGGCGGCGCCGCAGGTCGCGCGGGAGGCGGCCGCTGGGGAAGACGGCAGTAACCCTAGGGAGACCCCGGGGAGGGGCGGCCTGGGCCTGGGGTGGGCCGCGTCGCCTGTTCTTGGGCCCCTGGTGAGTTTTTCGTCGGGTCTGGAGGGCCCGCCGCTTTGTCCAGATCCGGCTAGTGAGGGGACTCTTATCACTCCCGGGCCTGGCCCATGTAAGCGCTGGAGGTTTAGGTGGCTTTGGATGCCAGCCGGGTGCTCATCCCCATCTTTAGGGTTCCCAGCTCGTCACAGTGAGGTGAGACAGCGGCTGCGCGATCCCTCTGCGCCGCCACACAGGCTCCTCCGTCCAGTCCAAACCCCACCACCGCTCGACCGCTCCTTTGCGGAGGTGCTCTTGGCCGGTGGGGATGATGGGCGGAAGCACCGCTTCGTTGCGGGAGGGCGTAGGGGCGGGGGCTACGGTGGCCGCTGGCAGGAGGGTGGCGATCGCCGGGAGGGTGCGGGCGCCTCCAACTGGCCGTCGAGGGGAAAGGGCTTCCACCTCCAGAAGATGGGCCATGCCATTACAGGTGGTGGGTTCTACAACATCGATGTCGAGCCGCTCAAGGGCGGTAAGAGGGCGGGGGAAGTGTTTGCTGCTGTCATCAAGTTCCTCTCTGCACCGCTCTCGGAGGAACAACTCGCTGCTGAGCTAAAGCACCTGGTTGATGACTTGTGGGATTGGCAGGTGCGGAGGCTGTCGGAGTCAGAGTTCTCCGTCATCTTCCCCACACGTCAGACTCTTCGCTTGAGCACGGGGAGTGGCAAGCTATATTTACCACTCAACAAGAAAGATACGGAGATTAGGGAGGCTTTCAACGCTCCAAAGCCATACCTTGTTCTACCGTCGACTTGGGTCCATCTTACCGGCGTCCCAGAGGACCTGATGGAACGGGAGAGACTTATGGTGGCCTTTGGGATGGTGGGCAGGGCAATTGACGTTGACGATCTATCTATCTTGAAGAGAGAGACTGAGCCGATTCGGATACGGTTCCAGTGCCGGTACCTTGAGCGCATCAAGGGCTCGGTTCAAGTCTTCGTCAATGGTGAAGGCTTCACTGTTGGGGTGCAGGCGGAACGTGGCCCGAGGGATGGGATTGGGGGAGGGGCAGGGGACCCACCACCGTCTCCGGCCCACGATGACAGGGACGAGAAGGACTCGGAATTTGTGTGCTCAGATGGTGAGCGGAACAAGAATGGAAGGAAGGAAAAGAAGAAGGACAAATACCAGAGGTCTGAGCTGGGGCTCGGGGCCGGGGCGGTGGAGGGGGCCGGTGCATCCGAGGCCAAGACGGTTGGGGCCGAGTTGCTGGGCTCGTGGAGTGCCCCGGCCCGTGGTCAGTGGCATGGAGGGTCCGTGGCTTGGGGCTTCAACCAATACGGCTCCAATGTCGGAGTGGACATGGGGCCCCTCCCGATGATGCTTGACAAGGCCGAACAGGGCAAGATGAAGGAGTTGGAGCTGCTCGCACTCAATGCAGGGGCGATGGTGCCGGAGCTGAGGGCGGGAGCGCCGTCGGGGTCTGCGGACTCTATCTCGCAGGTCACCGACCCTCTACCCTCATGGGTGGCTGACAGCCAGGTCGTGGACTTGCCGCCGGCGTTGCTCGCCAATTCTGGCGTGCAGGAGGGGCAGTCGAGCGAGCTTGGGCTTATGGAGGACGAGTCTATCTCGATGGACAACACCGTGGAGCAGCCAAGGGAGGACCTGCAGAACGCGCTGAAGGAGACAACTCCGGTGGCTCAAGGCCGCCGCACAAAGACCATCGAGTACGCCAGGAGGAAGAAGAAGGCAGCGTCTATGATGCCAACCCGCAAGAGCGCAAGGTTCACCGGTGTGCAGGCTAGCACACCGATTCTGGAGAGGGCCGTGAGGCGGGCGGAGGAGAAGGACATGGACGACGTCTCCACCAGGAACGATGAGCAGGAGCTGGAGGGCACGGGTCAGTCGAAGGGGCAGGGACCTGCTGGACGTGCCGCTGGCCGAGGGTAGTAGCTTGCTCGCGAGGATGAGGACTTGATGGGGCTGGACGTGGCGCTGGTGTGGATGACACTGCTATCGGTCTTGCGTTGTATCTGTATTGTAGGTACCAGTCTTGGGGTAGTAGATTTCAGTCTTGCAGTTGGCTGAGTGTTGTGTGGCGTATGGGTGTCAGGTCTCAGACTCAGATGTATGGTTATCTGCCATTGTGGCTTTATTAATTTAAAGCTGGGCTTAGGCCTTATGTTTAAAACATAAGGAGTGCCCACACCATCAGTAGAAGCAAATTTCACTTCAACGTCACCCAACCAAAGCTTAGTAGATGAACAAAATGTTGAAATATGTACTTTTGTTGGCAGTCTTTGGTTGTCTAAAATACTTCCTTTCCAACTCCTTTGGAGAATTATTACATTTGATCCAGGAACTATATATCATTAAGTGTTACTTGCAGTTATCTTGGGGATATGAAACTGAACTTATGCTTAAATGAAGGAATGAGATAAAATAAAAAATAGAGAGAAGAGAACATGAGCTTATTAGATGCTCGCCAAGTTTCAACTTACATATCTACCTTAGATGTATTCTCTATAAATTTGGGGATTTGTTTATTATGCAGTGTGACAAGTGGGACATTTTCCACAATATCTTTCTAGCGGGTGTACCTTAAGAGTGTCAGAAAAACATCAATTAGTACATTTAGTTATTTCATTGGTCAGATTGCCAGGAAAAAAATCAGTGTAAGATGGTGCATAGACTTACATCTCAAACTGAAACCATCCTTTCAAATATTTTGTTGATGATTTTTACTATATTGACCATAGATTTCCATACGGTAGCTTCCAACCATTCCTGTAGAAGACACTTTTGAAGATCTGACAACAAAATGGTAAGATCGTTCATTGTATGACGAGTTGATGACAGACCTAACCATAGTATTATTCCCCTGAATAGAAACAGAGGAATATATACATTGTGCAGGATTCAGGGGCAATAACATTTCACTTTTCCTTTATTTAATTAGCCATCTCCATTCATCCAGCCTTTTACCACAGAAACGAATACTATGTGCAATCCCAAAATAAATAGAAGACTATTTGCCACACAAAGCGGACTGGAACCAAACTCATCAAATCTAACAAATTCTTAGATCTAGTTGCATGCAGGATATATTACCTGCTGCAATGCACTACCAAATTGCAGCTCCCAGTCTAGCAGCTTCTGATTTACCTTTAAAAAGTGTCTGAATGTGATAAAAACAAAGACATGCGTGCATAATTTTAACTATGTTGTAGATGAAGATAAACTGTACTTCCGTAGATCATACGCATGTCCCGTCCTCCTCAATTGGTTTGGGTAGGAGATATACGCAAGCACTGACAAAGGATTTTACCACAAAAAGATTACCTATAGTGAAGGCACACAGTTGCTGTGTGCAGCCCATGAAGAAAAATCCCAGATGAACGAGCACGGTATACCTGAAACAAATAACAGTTATTCCCCTAGCAAGCTTATTGTTTGCACAGGTCCCTTGCTAATATCTCTTCCATTCACCATACTATAAAACAGATTCCTTCTTTCACGGATTTACAAATTGAAGATTGCGCTGCTACGAATTCCTAGTTCATCAACTACAGGCATTGGAACCCTTTCAGTCGACTAGCACCACAAACTACACTTAGAAGTGTACCGCATAGCTCACGAAAAGACAAAAAAAATAGGCTAGACGTAAAATAGCTTGGAAGGTTGACAGCAATTCATCAAGAAAAAAAAAATAGTTTCAAACCATGGGTTCTATAACAGGAAGATACGGAGTACAAAGGAAGATGGAGTAGATCTAGCTCAAAGACGGGCCAGCCAATCTAGATCAAAACATAATGGCGGCCGATCCAGATCAAAATGTAATGGCGGCCGATCCAGATCGAAACACACAGACATACTATGTACTTCTACATCAAAATGACCGGCAGATATCAGCATCCTACGGAAGAACGTTCGGCCCTGGTCGAGCTGGTGCCTGGTGGTGGCCCATATGCTCATCTCGAATTCCTAAACCTTAGGCAGGAGAATTGGGGAGACGAGCGATTTCGAGCCTGTAGTTTCATGGGAAGAAAACAAGGGCAGATTTTGCCAGGACGCATTCCTCTCGGGTCAAACTGCAAACCTACGAGGTGGGAAACAGATCTAGAGTTATGTTTCATGCTGACCCTTAAATCCGAATTGACAGTCCAGATCATCCTGGAATCATGTAGCACACAAACCTATTGTAGCACTACCTGGAACTGGAAGGACAATGAAGAAGGAAAGTGACCGATAATTGCTTCAACCCCAAAACGTGTTGGCCTGTTAACTAATTCGGGCTCAATCAACGTGCAAAATCCAAAAAAAAACACCGGAAGTAGCAGCCCTAGAAAGAAAATGGGTCATTAGAACGGTAAAAGCCTCTATTACGGGATCTGTAACAAAGTATAGCTCGGAAGAACATACCGTTTCGGTAAAGCCAAACTTCTGTAGACCCTTAGATTGTCCGTTCCAACAGCTCGGAACGTCCGGACGCTGCGGAGAGCTTTTGGTGGTTCCATTATACTATTAACTAATATATATATATATATATGTTTCTTGTGGATCTCATCGTAAACTATTGTAACGTTACTAGTTGTGTTGATTCCACCTACATCGCGTGTATGTTCCATTGCGCACGTTATGCTTGGTGGTAAATTTTAGGATCGTTATTGTGTAGATTTTTGCAGAAACACTAAAACCCGCATAGTATCAATTCGGGGCGTACAGCTACGGTCACGCACACAATATTTGCAGCAGCGTGGCATCGTTCCTTTGGGTGTTTGAAGCATTTTTAAAGGTATGAGCTACCGGCGGTGGTCACCGTATTTGTAGAAGAGATGGGCGTCGTGGGAAGGAAACTAAACAACGAAAAAACGAAGCAGGAAAATATCACACACAGTTTGGAAGAAACAAATGGTATGCAAAGAGCAAATGAATGAAGCAAATGGTTTTCTTGTAACCGGTTGCATTGTGTTGCACACGGTTGCAGTTTTCAAATATATGTGCAATAGGTTGCGCTTCGAGCTCGGCTCGATGACCTTCAAACAAGTTCTTTTAAATAGGGCGTAAGCGATCTTTGGTACAACAGACCGATAGGGCCTACCTTGATATTTTTAAAGGTCTTAATTGTACAAGTATGTATTTATTTTGAGGAAAAATATATAATATTGGGTTATTGAGTTGTACCAGTTATCGCGTAGACATTTTTTAGGGAGTTGATTGGTTTGATTTATCTCATGCAACTAGTCTTGCCCAATTGGTGTGATTTTTTCCTCCACATGCATTTTTTCAATTTTCATGCCAAAAACTATACATGTGGGAACATATGGATCATAATATTATTTATGACAGCAGACTCCGGCGAATCTAAATTAGTACCCTCTTTGCTCCCATAAAAATATCCTAACTTCATCTAAGTTTGGATGTATTTATACACTAAATTTCGATAAATCAAAGAGATGGGACGTAGTGAGTACTCTTGTGAAGAACTTTGTACGCTATGTTTCCTTTTACTTGGTGGTAAAGGCTGCACTTATCAAACTGCACAAGGCCACTTTTATGTCATGGCAAGGATTTGGTTGGTTGCACAATGCCCGTGTGGAAAGACCATGTCCAAGCTCTTACTGGGGGCAGGAAGAAACCCAACATCATGCTGTCACGTACGCCCAGGTCCATGCTAGCAGATAAGAAGTAGTAAGTGTGATTGCATTATTTGATCAACCGATCGGATCGCTGATCTTGAGCATTTATGCCACCGGCCAGGGTTTGATAAGACGTAAGTGCAGTTTCCACGTGGGAATCTCAAAGTCGTTTAACAGGATTATCACCACCGTACGCGCAAATATTCTATTGTCACTCACAAAAAGTGACAACAGGCCGGTTCTGTCAGGCTAGCTGCAGAGGTGATTGCCTGGAGACTCTGGTGACTAGGTTGCCTGATCACATTCGAGAAGATTGAAAATAAATGACACCATATCACATTTAATAAACAGAAAAATTGGGAATGTGCAACTCGTAAATAATTATATTGCATCACGCTAGCCTCCGTGGGGAGGTCTTGCGGGCGATTGCGGAGCAGCCCCCCTCGCCGATATGCTGATATTGGCCATCCTTGATCTGGCCATCGTCGGTAGACCCTGATCCAGCTAAACCTGGCTGCCCTAGATCCGGCTAATGACTGGGACTCCTATTCACATGTACCTCCACCGCGCCTAGTGTACAAATGCTGCCGACGGAGCCGAGGCTCGTCGAACCGCCTGCGTTCTGGACTTGTCTTTCAGCAGTCTACACGGACCTCTAGATCGGATGGGATGCACATCCACAAACCTCTACAAAGGTGTGCGTCGTCGTAGTTTTCGTCGACACCGTTGGACACATGCCATAGATTATCATTTATGAAACGATTATCATGGTGATGCACAGGTGGGAAATTTCAAGGCGGTTGAGATTGGAAGGCCAAATGGTCTCTATGGATCGTGTCGTGTTCAGACTAAGCTCCATTGGGCACAAGTTTACCGGCGATGGATTTCGCTCCATCCGTCAGAAGTTAGCTTCTAATTTATAAGAATTTAGATCACAATATAACATTTGGCCTTTAGCATCTTTGTATAATTCTTAACATTATGTTATTGCAGAGGTCGAATATAACATATATCTTATTTTTCTTGTAAATCTCAAACTCCTTGCACAATCGTACTCCATGTTATCTTACCAACTTCCATGCTGCAACACATGCTCAATTATACAGTCTGTTAGGGACTATTTCCTAATGGCCTCTTGGGGCGCACGGATGCATGTTTTGTTTGTACTACTATGTGATTTTCACTGCATGTTAACAGTCAACAATGTGCGATAAATTTATCCATGCAAACTAGCAGCTCACACATCAAGAGTTATATGAGAGCCGTCGGCCCCGGTGGAGAGATTTTTGGATGAAGTCTTAAAGAAAATAGTCAACTATAGCTACTGATTTTAATTTGGACAAAGCAGGCTACAGATAAAATCGATATATTAACAAACTTTTAGATCAAACTCTAAAATCGATATATTAACGAACTTTTAGATCAAACTAAAACATGGATATAAATTATGTTTTTGGAACTATGTTCTGACAAACCCGGCCTCACCGATTGGTATAGAGGCCCAAACTGCCCCCTGAGGGCTGAGACACGTCGGACGGGAGGAAATCGATGATCGAGTAGGAGAAGAACCATCTATCAAAGAGACCACCATTCATTTCAAAAAAAAAAAAAAGAGACCACCATTCGGTCAGAGGATCCGGCCGCGAGCGGTTTCCCACTGCCATATTAATTAGTGGAAGAAATGACGGATAATTATCCGTATTCAGGAAGTATCCGAGATTTGTCTAGTGGCAGGGTGGATACCGACACGACACAGACAGTATTTCGTAGGAAATGTAACGTGGCCGAGGGCGAGCCACATGCTGTGTGTGCATGCATTGAAGAAAGTTGTTGGCAGGCTGAGCATTGGTTTTCTTCAATACACTGCCTAATATACTAGTATAATATTGAGCGAGTGTAGTACGTATAATATAAGTACATGTAATCGACTCTCTAGTCTGTGTAGTGTATGCACGTAAGATCTGGTAGAAACTAGCCCAGCACAGCTCGTCATGGAGGTAGAAACCAGCACAGCAGCCCAGCAACAAGCTGCAAGTCCTGAGCAGCAGCCGCCGCCGCTCCACCGCAACATGCTCGCCATCGTCAACGTTTTCCTGATGGCCATCGGCGCTGTTGCCGGCCCGCTCATCCTCCGCGCCTACTTCGTCCACGGCGGCAACCGGAAGTGGCTCTCCAGCTTCCTCCAGACCGCCGGCTGGCCTCTTCTCCTCCCCCCGCTCATCTCCCGCCGCCGCAAAGACGGCAGCAGCTCGCCTCTTTTCCTGATGCCTCCTCGGCTCCTCGCCGTGGCCGCCGGCCTGGGCGTCGCCATCGGGCTCATCGACCTCCTCTACGCCTACGGCCTCGCCTACCTCCCGGTGTCCACCTCCTCCATCCTCATCTCCACGCAGCTCGCCTTCACGGCCTTGTTCGCGCTGGTCGTGGTACGCCAGCGCTTCACCGCATTCTCCGTCAACGCCGTCGTGCTGCTCACGATCGGCGCCGCCATGCTGGGGATGAACGGCGGCAGTTCCGACCGCCCAGAGGGGGTGTCGCGTGCGCAGTACTACGCTGGGTTCGCCATGACGATCGGCTCCTCGGCCATGTACGGCCTCGTGCTGCCCCTCATGGAGCTCAGCCAGGCGCGGCTCGCTGGCAGGTTGGTCGGCTCGTACAGTCTCATCGTGGAGATGCAGGTCGTCATGGGATTCACCGCCACCGCTTTCTGCGCCGTCGGGATGATCGTCAACAAGGATTTCCAAGTACGTTGTCATCCTATATTTTGCAAATATTGCATGAAGGAGATCGAACCCTGTCTATATTTTTTTTTCTATATATGTTGACACATGCATGGCCAGAGTTACAGGAACCAAAACATGCATGGCCAAACAGGACACTATCTGTTTCCGTGTCGGCAGTCGTCAGAACACCGTACGTGGGTAGTTACGTGGTACCATGATGACATGAATCATCCTCACGGTCTTAATTATGCATGATCCGCGTGGTGGTTCCGAGGCCGTGTCATGATCGATGAGCCCACACGCCCAAATCTCAAATTTCACAACACGTTTTTAAACAAATACTCCCTCACTCTATTCACTATGACATTATGAAAGGTTATATTTTGACTAAACATGGGGCAACATGACTAGACTTACAGACTGAAATGCGTCATACGTATATACATGCATTTTCGAAAATGAAACTATAACATCAAATAAGAGTGATCGGAGGCACTGGTGAAAAATTAGCACCGCCAACTGATTGGAGGAAGTACCTTCCACTATAACTATTAGTTGCTTTGTTGATTTGTTTCCATCAATCTCAAAAAGATCATCATATTTTTATCTTTCATATTATATAAAAGGGATGAAATCAAATTTCATACGGCGTACAAAAAATCAACCTGCATGATAAAGGACCTATCTATTTGTGTGTTGCCACACCACTTTATGTGCGTAGTTACACAGTACGTAGCACCTAGATTAGGCCAACTACATCCCAGCTATATGCATTTCCTACGAGAGTCTGAATCATGCATGATCCTCATCGCGTGTCCGCGTGTTTCAGGATGATCGAGCTAGCCTAGTTGCCCACCTAAACCTTGAATGTCACACCAAGTTGTTGGCCGTGTCTGAGCAGCCATGACACCGACTTTCTTTGAGATATTTTTAGCCCCGTAAACAACGTGTTTATCTACTTATCATCATGTAGACGCTCTCCCTTCCACTTCACAAACAAAACCTTCCACTCTAGCGATTAATTGTGATTATTCTTTCTTTTCATCCATTTCACATAGATCATGATTATTTTTATTTTTATATGAAATCATGGAATCAAAAATCACCTTGTTTACAAATTTTGACATGTTCTACTACTCCCATGTAATAGAAACTATCAAGTAGTGTTGACCCAAAGCGATATTGTCGCTGCAACAATAAGGGTCGAAAACAACATGCCCAGCGGAAGACAACATTTGCAAAGTCATGGAGATCAATTTATAGTGATAGAGCATTTTCTTATGAATGCATTAACCTCACAGATAGGGAAGGCATTGCATTGAGAAAATAGAATGATAATTTCATTGACCTCGATGTGGAAGATGCTGGATGTGAATACACAGTTTATTACGAGTGTTCGCAGAATATCGTTAAGTTTAGTTCATAGAGAAAAAAAATTCATACCAATTTATCAAATAAAGAACATAAAGTAAGGGACTAAGAACATATTCCCTTAATTCCGGTTTAGTAGGCCAACTAGTTTTTACAACACAATGTACCCCTCAGTTTTTATATCTAAGGCCACAAACTCATATTTCAGATACAAAGAAAACACATCCAACTAATAAATAACATGATTAATTATATATAATGCTATAAGGTATTGGGATAATTAAACATGTTGTGTGTGGTGCCTTTTTTTTATTGTGTCTACATGTAATGTTTAAAATAATGATCACAATTCAATGAGGTAAAAAATCTAATCAGTTTTCTCGATTAGTTTTTGCAACTTTATAGAGATGCACGATATATGTTTCATAGTAACATTATATAATAAAACAGAGGGAGCAAAGTTGCAAGTGCATTGCGGGATAACAATTTTTCTCTCCCATTTTAAGACAATTAGCTTTGTGTATCTTCATGTGAAATTTCCTTGCCTAATGCCGAGAATATTACACTGTTTTCTTATTTGACATGTTTCTTTATGTCAAGTAGGTTCAGAAATAATATTCCATTTAGTCAACCAATATTTGTTCACTTACGGTGGTCATGGGTTAGTTCCGCTCGACTCAAAAATCCGCTAACCCTCTTTTTTTTCTAACCACAAGTTCAAATAGGCATCTCCTACATTGCAATATTTTACATTTTTTGATAAAAAAAAACAATGACGTCTCTCACAGAATCTGTAGAAGTTCTCCCAATCATAGACTTTGCCTTCCTGTAGCGGATTATACGCCACCAAGATGTGTTAATTCTTTCATTCTTACTTCACCCTCACATCTTTGTCCTCGAGCAAGCCTAAATTATGCATATCATAATCTAAAATCTGGAGTTGAAAATATCAATTAGGAAATATGCCACAGGTTGGTCTATTCTCAAATGAGTGGTTTTGAAAAAATGTTAGTGCATGACAGGGCCGCTAGGCCCAAGGAATGTCAATGAATGTCTTTCACGGGCTCGAGGGAGTAAGGAATTTGTTGTTAAGCAACCTTAACTTTAAGTTGTGGTGTTTTTGTGCAATCTAATCTATTTTTTTCGACCTGCAATCTACTCTAGTTAGTGTCATATTTTAATTTGATGCATGACGCAATGTGACTGACATATGTGTCGTATTCAATATACTTTCAAATTCAGATGCTATAAAAGATTTTTCTGTGTTGAACATGAACTTGATTGGAAGAAGTTATGGACTGTGTCAAAATTAATGCAGGCTATCCCACATGAAGCCCGAGTGTTTGGCCTTGGCCAGGGGAGCTACTACTCTTTGTTGGTTGGATCCGCCATTGTTTACCAGTTCTTCTTCATTGGCATAATTGGTGCTATCTTCTACGGCTCGGCGCTTCTTTCCAGTGTCATCATGACATTGCTCATATCAATAACGGAGGTGATCGCCATCATCGTTTTCCATGAGCCTTTCAACAGCACAAAAGGCGTCGCTCTCGCACTCTCACTATGGGGTTTTGTCTCCTACTTTTATGGCGAGATCCAAACAAATGCAAAACAATCTGATATACCACCAAATATAGAGCATTTGAGTGTTTAAACCACGGTATATGTTATACCATATTGTGGGTACTTCTCGTGTAATTTAATTATACATCGGCCAGGATACAAACTCAGTGTGTGATATTTCGTTGTGTCTTATCAAACACAAAGGAAGAGTTTCACAACAACTTATTTTGCAATATACTCGATTTTAAAGGAAATCTAAATATGATACCTTTTGTAATTCTTGGTGTGTAGTGAAATGAGATGTAAATATTTTTTTGGTCTATTCCATTTGTGTATATATATGTACACTATTTTCCACACATAAAGTGTTTGAGCTCATATTGATTGGAAGAGTCAAACCGCGTTGTATCGGGCCACAAAATATATAGACATGGATCCTTATAAGACAATATTACATATTTTTTAGAAAAAACTATGTTTCTACCAAATTTTTTTGAATTCCAAGCGCAAAATGTTATAGCATGTGGCTTTTTCCTCACAAAAATATATATGAGTTGAATATCGACTAAGGGACTTTGCAAGTCTCCTTATCCCTCATCCGGGAAACCTTGCAAAACAAGTATTGTCTTTTGCCCCCAACTCAGTCTTGATAGTTGTTTCGCAACATGGTGTATTAGAATTAGATGAAACCACTAGTGTATGCAAACTTTTTAAATATAAATATAGTAAATTGTAGAAAATGTAAAAGGTAATGAAGCAAATTAAAAGTGTGTTCTTATGATAAAAAGTTGACCGGGTTCACCTGACCTCTCTCATAAACATGGCGAGATGAAAATACAAGTTTTAGAAAGATAAATCCATTTGAACTTCCATTGTAGTATTGTGTTCAACTTCATATATATGGGCATCACATTCTTATGTAGTGATGATGCAACACATGGTAATACTTCCCTTAGTGAATTGGACTTTCACATGATCATAATTAAGTGGCTTCCCTTTTAATTATTACGGAGAGTATTGTTGTATGTATTGTCATGATGTTGGATAATCTCATGTGCTACCACGAACCACTACCGGAAACTCTACCTTTGTCGTTTTAAGATGTTTGTCGTGCGTCAAGGACCCAAAAACACGACAAAGAATGTCTTTCTATGTGAGACTTCGATACGACGCACTGTAAAGAACAAATCATGATCACGGTGGAAAAACACACGAAAAAGAAAAAAATGTACACTGCACATTTAAAAAAAAACACGCTGCAAAGAAAATATGCACTACATCGAGACAGAAAACATACGACAAAAAATGTACATTGCAAATACGTGGGACACATGGCTAAACTGGTCGCGTGTGACGAGGCCGTTAAGAAGGCAAGGCTTTGCCATGTGCCTTTTAGCGGATACACGACAGAGAATTATTGCCACGTTGACAGCTCCCTCCCACGCACCGTTTCTTCATGCCTAAACTTTCCCGTATGGGAGGGAGTTTCCTGCTTTTTCTTTTTTATTATGTGTATTGTAAATAGACACAGAAAAGGCAGTCATTTGCCATGTGTTCTGCATATTCACCCGGAAAAAATGGCTTTACCGTGTGTATTTATAGTACACATAACTAAGTCACTTCCCGCCTTTGTTTTCCCTCAAATTTTTCGTGCCAATACCTTCCCGCATTTTTTTCTTGCCCTCGAGCCACTATATAAGCCATGTATTTGATACAGAATTCACAACCCAGTTCTTCTCCACCGGTGGCAATACAGAATTTTCGCTACCGATGGCGCACCATGGATGTGACATAAGTAGCGTGCCACTATTATTAGTTACCTTTGGTGTACACGTGTAGTGTACACACCCGTGGTGCACCGTGTGGTATGCCAGGGGTAACTATTTTTGAAACAAAATGTATACATTGACACCGTGGAAACCGTAATCCCATTAGGTCCCATCGCAGTTTTGTGATTAGCCCCGGTGCCACCAGACATTTTTTCGATGGGTTCTCATCATTGCCACATAGTCAGATGAGGAGAGGCGAGCGCGGATGAGCGAACAAGGGTGGTGCCCTCGAGGAGGAAGGGCCAGGGTACCAATGGTGGAGGAAATTGAGGTGGCATAGAAGGGGTGGCAGCGGAGGAATGGGAGGTGGCAGTTGAGAATGGCACCAGTGGTGGACGAACTTCAGGTTGTGGAGAAATTCGAGATGGTGGTAGAGTAGGGCGCCAACAGTGGAGGAATTTGAGTTGGCGGAGCAGGGCGCTGACGGTGGAGAAACTTGAGGAGGCGGTAGAGTAGGGTGGAGCAAAGGCGCCCCATCGAGAAGGGAGCAGAGGCACTACATAGATCCATGTGAGTGGAGAGAGAGGGAGGAAAAACATAGGAGAGTAAGAGAGGTGTATAAGGGATGTGTGGATGGGGATATGATGGAGTTAGTGGGCTTAGGTGGCCATTTCAAAAAATAGTTGTGGCACACCACTACTAACGGTGTGCTACATGTAAGTCTCGACCCTTTCGGAAATATTTTTGCAGCGAAGTATAAAACATCAGAAAACTCTTTTTCCCCCCGCCCCCACACACACATCGAATTTGAGGATTTGAATATTAATTCCAATGGCCATTGAATTCAGATATACCTTTTTCTGTAGATGTTTTTTCATATAAAAAACTGAAAATGCAGAGCCGTTCTACCGAAACATAGCGCTTTTTGAAAGAAAAAATGAAAATTCATGTTTGTTGTTTTCCCTAATAATTAGATTATGTAAAAATGACTATATCTCAAAGAATTTTAAAATTTCAAGTTTTAATCATATTTTAAATTTTTCTTAACTGAAAAGGCGATCGGGGGCGGGGGCAAAATCTTTCCACACATACATGTGGCACACCACGGGTACCAAATATACGTGTGGTACACCAGTATGGGGTACCCCACGGGTATGTATGGTTATGGTCACGCCCAACTTGACCCAGGAATACTCGTGGCACATTGATGACCCACAAGTATAGGTGTTGTATCGTAGTACTTTCGATAAATAAGAGTGTCGAACCCAACGAGGAGCAGAAGGTGTTGACAAACAGTTTCGATGAAGGATTCACTGTAAATGCTCACAGACAAGTTTTCAGGAGGTTTTGATATAGCAGATAAATAAAATACAAGTAAGTAAAATGCGAGAATAATAATTGCAGCAAGTGGCCCAATCCTTTTTAGCACAAAGGACAAGCCGGTTTGTTTACTTATGATGACCAAACGTTCTTGAGGACACACGGGAATTTAGTCTAGTGCTTTCGCTTCATATAGTTGATTAATCTTCATTGTTTATATAAGTGTTGTGTAGGTGAACCTATGCTAATAGTTGATTAATCTTCATTGTTTATATAAGTGTTGTGTAGGTGAACCTATGCTAATGCACCGCCCTTCCTAGGACTAATACATACTTGTGATTAAACCCTTGCAAGAATCCTCAAATACAAGAAAGTAATTAAGATAAATCTAACCACAGCCTTAAACTCTGAGATCCTGCTATCCCTCATGCATCGATATATCAACGGGGGTTCAGGTTGCTGTCACTCCGGCAACCCCACAATTAGCAAACGAATACAAGATACATTCCCCTAGGCCCATAAAGGTGAAGTGTCATGTAGTCGACGTTGACATGACACCACTAGAAGAATAACACCACAACTTAAATACCAAACCATTAAATATTACTCAACATAGTTCATTACTAACATTTAGACTTCACCCATGTCCTCAAGAACTAAACGACCTACTCACAAGACATCATATGGAACATGATCAGAGGTGATATGATGATGGATAACAATCTGAACATAAACCTTGATTCAACGGTTTCACTCAATAGCATCAATAACAAGGAGTAATCAACACCGGGAGAGTTTCCCCTATGAAATACTCAAGATTCAACCCTAGATATTACAGCGGAGACGAGGTGCAGCGGTGGAGATGACGGTGTCGGTGGTGGAGATGATGATGATGATGATACCAATGAAGTCCAGCTCGATGACGGTGACGATGGCGACGATTTCCCCCCTCCGGGAGGGAATTTCTCCGGCAGATTTATGCCTGTCGGAGAGCTCTTTTCTCTCTGGTGTTTTCCGCCTCGAGGAGGCGGCGATGACTATCCTCGATGTTCCCCGCAGCTTAGGGTTTCGGCAGATGAAGTACGCGAAGGGCGATGGCCGAGGGGGTCGTGGGCCCCCTCCCCACGTGGCGGCGCGCGGCCCATGGGGAGGGCCCATGGCGGCCCTCCTCAGCCTCCCCTTTTGGCTGGCTCCGTCATCTGGAAAAATAGGAGCTTTGGTATATTTTCCGTCAATTGTTGATCTTCAGAAATATTGTATCCTGACGGTGCTTTTTCTAGCAGAATTCTGACTCCGGTGAGTGATTCTCCAATAATCATGAAACATGCAAAATATGTGAAATAACATAAGTATCATCTCTAAATATGAAATATATCAATGAATAACAGTAAATTATGATATAAAATAGTGATGCAAAATGGACGTATCAACTCCCCCAAGTTTAGACCTCGCTTGTCCCCAAGCGAAACCGAACTCCAGTAAACAAGACCACATGTTTATGGAGTGAAGAGTCGATAAATAAAATACGGACAAGAAGCATCACATTTATTAATTCACACAAGACATTCTAGTAAACAACTTCCTCATATAACTCAATCTTGAAACAAGTAAAGAGAAATCACAAATAAAGGTGCATAGGAAATCATAATTGGTGATGGCAAACTCGTTCTTGGTCAAAGAACAATTAACAGATTATACTTATCTTTCGAGCAGAGCCTTTATATTAGAGCTTATATGGCAGAACTTACATGCTCAATCATAACAATCTCCTCATAATCATTGATAACCTTCAAAGTTATATTCATTCAGATACAATTTTGTACCAAACAAGGAAGAATAAGAGACATGATTAAATAGATCACAATATAAATGGTTGGATCACAACAACTCGGTTTCTTTCTTGAGATAGAGGGAAATAGGTTTACTCGACTCAACATAAAAGTAAAAGATAGGCCCTTCGCAGAGGGAAGCGAGGATTAAATCATGTGCTAGAGCTTTTTAAGTTTTGAAATCATATAGAGAGCATAAAAAAAGTTTTGAGAGGTGTTTGTTGTTGTCAACGAATGGTAGTGGGCACTCTAACCCCCTTGTCAAACAGACTTTCAAAGAGCGGCTCCCATGAAGGACGTTATCTCTACCAGCAAGGTAGATCATCCCTCTTCTCTTTTGTTTACACATGTATTTTAGTTTTATTTATGGATGACACTCCTCCCAACCTTTGCTTTCACAAGCCATGGCTAATCGAATCCTCGGGTGCCTTCCAACATTTCACATACCATGGAGGAGTGTCTATTGCAAAATTAAGTTGCTTACTAATAAATGAGGGCAAAACATGTGAAGAGAATTATTAATGAAAGTTATTAATTGGGGCTGGGCACCCCGTTCCCAGTTCTTTTTGCAAAATTATTGGATAAGCGGATGTATATGCCACTAGTCCATTGGTGAAAGTCCGTTCAACAAGATTGAAAGATAAAACACCACATACTTCCTCATGAGCTATAAAATATTGACACAAATAACGAGACAATAACTTTTGAATTTTTTAAAGGTAGCACATGAAATATTTACTTGGAGTGGCACAAAATACCACATAATAGGTAGTTATGGTGGACACAAATGGCATGGGTTTGGTTTAAGGTTTTGGATGCACGAGAAGCATTCCCTCTCAGTACAGGTCTTTGGCTAGCAAGGTTGGTTAGCAAGCATAAAAGTTGAGGGAAACAAATAAATATACATGTGATAGAAACAATCATGCATCTTCTTTGTAAGCACAAACAATTTTAACTTCAGAATACTAAGCTCATTAGCTAACAAGAAAGAAAGATAATGAAATAATATATCTACATGTACTTCCCTCTTTTCTACTTAAGCCTCAAAGTATTGTTGCTCGTTGACCAATGCTAAGTTTGCCAAAACCAAATAGATTTACTTGATGCTCCCAAAGTGATATCAATACTAACAACAAGATCAATCATATAACAGAAATTGCAAACTAAAATAAGTTGTGCAAAACGTAAATGATAAAACTTCTCATTAATATTCCATAACGATAACTCACACCAAGGGATACATAGATAACCAACTAAAAGAGAGATACTTCCACACTGCAAACCATCTTATATGATAACTTCCCTACTCATGATATGACACTACTCGACAGTAAAAAGGTAAAAGATAGTGATGATGTGATACCGCGGCACTCCCCCCAAGCTTGGAACAAGCCAAGGGGGTGCCAATACCAATGATGAATTACTCCTTCGGTGGTGATGGTGAATTCTTCCCGTCATCAGACTTCCAAGGAAGAGGCTCTCCATCAACAAACGACGTCTTGGTCTCAGGAATCCTGAAACTGGCAGCATAGTTTATGTGTTTAAACCTGTTTTCATACTCACAGTTTTGATTCTGAACATCATAAAGTTGCGCTTGGAGTTTGTTGGTAGTGTTGTGAAGCGAGAGGATATCGTCCCACAGCTTTGTAGTCTCCTTCTTGTGTTCATAAATAAGTTCGGACACAATTTTGTGGAAGATGTCCACTTCACGTTCAGCCATCTTCTTGTAGGTGAAGACCTCTTGTTCTAGTTTCTCCATCCTGTCCTCCAAACTTCCTTCTCCTTTAGGACCACGGACATCTTCTATCTGCAACTCTCCATCTACGAGCATCGACTCCTTGGGATGCATCTTCAGCTCATTCATGTACGGGTTGACGACGTTCTCAAAGAAGTTGTCCTTCGGAGTTCCCGACGAAGACATGGTGGCTTTAGATCTGAAAACAATATCTGGCAGAAAACAGCTCGAAACAAAACACGACGAGAAGACGATATACGAACCTCGGAGGATCCGGGGGATTATATAACAAAAAATTTCACGATAAAAGGAAAGTACCAGGTCGAACCCGAGTGGGAGAGGGACTCCGAGGAGCCTTGCCCATATGGCGGCGCGGCCAGGGTGGGGCCCGCGCCACCACATGGGGATGCGCCCTCGTGCGTCTCCTCCACTCCGATTCGATCTCGTTATTTTTCATATTTTCTGAAAATAGCAAAAATATTGTTCGGAAAGTTAAACGCGGACTTTTTACTACCAAAACTGTTACCTATTCGAAGTCGAACTCTGCAGGACTATCAATTTGATCTTTGATGAAAGTTTCGGAGTCACCACTCGAATAACATCAACATCTTCATTATAACAATCTCCAGAAATATAATGTTTGAGTCTTTGTCCATTCACCACTTGTGTGGCATCATCTTTCAGCGAAGCAATTTTTATTGCCCCTGAACGATACACCTCCACAATGACATATGGTCCTTCCCATTTTGAGAGTAATTTCCCTGCAAAAAATCTGAGACGAGACCGATACAATAGGACTTTATCTCCAATATTAAATTCTCTTTTAATGATTCTTCTATCATGCCATTTCTTAACTTTCTCCTTAAAAAGTTTAGCATTTTCATAAACTTCACTTCTCCACTCATCTAAAGAACTCAATTGTAGCAACCTTTTCTTACCGGCAAGTTTAAAATCTTTATTAAGTTCTCTTACAGCCCAATAAGCTTTGTGCTCTAGTTCTACAGGTAAATGACAAGCTTTTCCATAAACCATTTTATAAGGAGACATACCCATAGGATTTTTATAAGCAGTTCTATAAGCCCACAATGCTTCCTTCAACTTACTAGCCCAATTTTTCCTAGATTTATTAACAGTCTTTTGCAAGATAGATTTAATTTCTCTATTTGATAATTCTACTTGCCCACTAGTTTGAGGATGATAAGCTGAAGCAATTCTATGATTAATACCATATTTAGCAAGAGTTTTTCTAAAACCAACATGAATAAAATGAGAACCCCCATCAGTCATAAGATATCTAGGTACTCCAAACCTAGGAAAAATAACATCTAAAAGCATTTTTAAAGAGGTCTCACCATCAACACTTTTTGTGGGTATGGCTTCCACCCATTTAGTAACATAATCAACAGCAACAAGTATATGAGTGTTACCTTCTGAAGAAGGGAAAGGACCCATGAAGTCAAATCCCCAACAATCAAATGGTTCAATAACAAGAGTATAATTCATAGGCATTTCATTGTGTCTAGAGATATTACCAACTTTTTGACATTCATCACAAGATAAAATAAACTTTCTTGCATCTTTAAAGAGAGTTGGCCAATAAAAACCTGACTGTAGAACCTTTTGTGCGGTTCTATCTCGGCGTGATGTCCTCCATAAACACTACCATGACACTTACTCAATATCTCTTGTTGTTCATATTCGGGGACACATCTTCACATAACACCATCCACTCCTTCTTTATATAAGTGTGGGTCATCCCAAAAATAATGCCTCAAATCATAAAAGAATTTCCTCCTTTGCTGAGCTGAAAAGGTTGGAGGCAAATACTTGGAAACAATAAAGTTAGCATAATTAGCATACCAAGGACTATCCCGCGAGCTCACCTTTATTGCAGCCAATTGTTCATTTGGAAAACTATCATTAACATGAACAGGATCATAAGCAATATTTTCCAATCTAGACAAATTATCAGCAACAGGATTATCAGCACCTTTCCTATCTACAATATGTAAATCAAATTCTTGCAAAAGAAGCACCCATCTAATAAGCCTTGGCTTAGCATCTTTCTTTTCCATAAGGTACCTAATTGCAGCATGATCAGTATGAATCGTGACTTTTGAATCAACAATATAAGACTAAACTTGTCACAAGCAAAAACTACAGCTAATAACTCTTTTTCAGTTGTAGCATAATTTCTTTGAGCAGCATCAAGAGTTTTACTAGCATAATGAATAACATTCAACTTTTTATCTACTCGCTGTCCAAGAATAGCACCTACAGCAAAATCACTAGCATCACACATAATTTCAAAAGGTAAATTCCAATCAGGAGGTTCAACTACAGGAGCGAGTTGTTAAGGCTTTCTTTAGAGTTTCAAAAGCTTCCTTACAATCATCATCAAAAACAAAAGGTACATCTTTTTGAAGAAGATTAGTAAGAGGCTTTGAAATTTTAGAGAAATCTTTAATAAATCTCCTATAAAAACCAGCATGACCAAGAATACTACAAATACCTTTAACATCCCTAGGATAGGGCATCTTCTCAATTGCTTCAACTTTAGCTCTAACAACTTCAATACCTCTCTCAGAAATTTTATGTCCCAATACAATTCCGTCATTAATCATAAAGTGGCATTTCTCCCAATTAAGAACAAGGTTAGTTTCTTCACATCTCTACAAAACTTTATCAAGCTTTCGCAAACAATTATCAAAAGAATTCCCATAGACAGAAAAATCATCCATGAATACCCAGACATGCATCTTTGAAAAGTAGCAGGAGCATTACATAAACCAAAAGGCATACGCCTATAAGCATAAGTTCCATAGGGACAAGTGAAAGTGGTTTTCTCTTGATCTTTAGCTCTAACAGCAATTTTTGAAAACCCAGAATAACCATCAAGAAAGCAGAAATGAGTATTTTTAGCATTTGATCAATAAAAGGTAAAGGGTAATGATCTTTCTTAGTAACTTTATTAACCTTTCGAAAATCAATGCACATTCTATACCCTACAACTACTCTTTGAGGGATGAACTCATTATTATCATTAGGTACAACAGTTATTCCTCCTTTCTTAGGAACACAATGCACAGGACTAACCCATCTACTATCAGCAACAGGATATATAATATCGGCTTCAAGAAGTTTTAATACCTCTTTCCTTACCACATCCTTCATCTTAGGAATTAGTCGACACTGATGTTCAACAACAGGCTTTGCATCATCTTCCATGTTGATGGCATGTTGGCAAATAGAGGGAGAAATCCCCTTCAAGTCATCAAGAGTGTAGCCAATAGCTCCTCGGTGTTTCTTCAACATTTCCAATAATATTTCTTCCTCAAAATCTGAAAGCTTAGCACTAATAATAACAGGATATGTTTTCTTATCATCAATATAAGCATACTTAAGATTATCAGGTAACGGTTTCAAATCAAAAACATGATCTTCCTTTGGTGGTGGTGTTGTACCTAGATCTTCGACCGGTAAGTCATGTTTAAGAATGGGTTGACGAAGGAAAATTTCATCAAGATCATTCTTTCTTCCCTAAAGACTTCACTCTCATCATCCTCCAAATATTGCTGCAAAGGATTATTAGGAGCAAGAGCAATAGATGCAAGCTGTTCAACTCTAAAATCATCATTAGGCAATTCAGCTTCATAAGGAACTTTGGCAAATTTAGAGAAATTAAACTCATAAGATTCACCAGCAAATTTAGTCACAATTTTCTCTTTCTTGCAATCTATAATAGCTCCACAAGTATTTAGAAAAGGTCTACCAAAAATGATAGGACAAGTCTTACTAGCAGCGGAACCAAGTACCAAAAAGTCAGCAGGATATTTAATCTTACCACATATAACTTCCACATCTCGAACAATACCAATAGGAGAGATAGTTTCTCTATTAGCTAGCCGAATAACCACATCAATATCTTCAAGTTCACAAGAACCAATTTCATGCATGATTTCCCTGTAAAGCTCATAAGGAATGGCACTAGAACTTGCACCAATATCGCATAAACCATAATAACAATGATCATAGGAACACTGGCTTTCCTAGACTTACTAGGATGTGAAACAATATTAGAAGCATCTTCACAGAAAATGATGTGACCATCTTCTACATTTTCAGTCACAAGGTCTTTAACTATTGCAACGAGCGAGGTTCAAGATTTATTTGCTCCTCGGGTTCTATAGGTTTCTTTGCACTTTTGTTAACCACACTAGTTATAACAGAATACTCCTTCATTTTAGCGAGAAAAGGAATTTTTTCCATATAAGCTTCAGGAAGAATGTGATCAACAGTTTTAACTTCAATACATTTACCTATAGGTGAATCAGTTTTATCTTTGTAAGGTTCATGATACTTATTAAAACTCTTCCTAGGAAATTCAAAATGAGAGGCAAAAGCTTTATAAAAATTTGCAACAACTTGAGAGTCAAGACCATAAGTAGCACTCATATTTCGAAATTTATCAGTATCCATAAAAGTTTCAATGCATTCATAATCATAATTTATACCGACTCTCTACCTTTGTCGTTCTCCCATCCTTCAGTATTCTCCCGAATCCGATCAAGAAGGTCCCATTTAAACTCTTCTTTATTTCGTGTGAATGATCCCGAACAAGTAGTATCCGGCAAGGTTTTATCTTGAAAAGAAAGTCTTGCATAGAAATTATCAATGATGATATTACCAGGAAGCTCATGAATGGGGCATTTGAGCATTAAAGACTTCAATCTCCCCCATGCTTGGGCAATACTCTCTCCATCATGAGGCCAGAAGTTATATATGCGGTTTCGGTCTTTGTGAATTTCACTTGGAGGATAGAACTTGGAATAAAATAGAGCCATAATATCCTTCCAATCAAGAGAATGCCCATTCTTCAGCAGTTTATACCAATGCGCCGCTTTACCAGACAGCGATATAGAGAATAGTTTCTTCCTAACTTCATCCATAGAAATACTTGCACACTTGAATAACCCACATAATTCATGTAAAAACAGTAAATGATCTCCAGGATGGACAGTTCCATCCCCTTCATAGCGGTTATCCATAACACGTTCAATAATTTTCATAGGTATTTTATAAGGAATCACTTTCTCACCTGACGCCCCATCCACTACCTTTGCAGTAGTAGTAGATTTTCCAAATAGGAATTCAAGAGAAGATCTCTCCATAATGAATTATAGCAGCAGACAGAAATAAAAACAGCACGTATAGTAAAAGTTTTCCTTACCAATTCCACTTACCAATAGTGCTTCACTCCCCGGCAACGGTGTCCGAAAATAGTCTTGATGACCCACAAGTATAGGGGGTGTATCGTAGTACTTTCGATAAATAAGAGTGTCAAACCCAACGAGGAGCAGAAGGTGTTGACAAACAGTTTCGATGAAGGATTCACTGTAAATGCTCACAGACAAGTTTTCATGAGGTTTTGATATAGCAGATAAATAAAATACAAGTAAGTAAAATGCGAGAATAATAATTGCAGCAAGTGGCCCAATCCTTTTTAGCACAAAGGACAAGCCGGTTTGTTTACTTATGATGACCAAACGTTCTTGAGGACACACGGGAATTTAATCTAGTGCTTTCGTTTCATATAGTTGATTAATCTTCATTGTTTTGATAAGTGTTGTGTGGGTGAACCTATGCTAATGCACCGCCCTTCCTAGGACTAATACATACTTATGATTAAACCCCTTGCAAGCATCCGCAAATACAAGAAAGTAATTAAGATAAATCTAACCACAGCCTTAAACTCTGAGATCCTCGCTATCCCTCATGCATCGATATACCAACGGGGGTTCAGGTTGTTGTCACTCCGGCAACCCCACAATTAGCAAACGAATACAAGATGCATTCCCCTAGGCCCATAAAGGTGAAGTGTCATGTAGTCGACGTTCACATGACACCACTAGAAGAATAACACCACAACTTAAATATCAAACCATTAAATATTACTCGACATAGTTCACTACTAACATTTAGACTTCACCCATGTCCTCAAGAACTAAACGAACTACTCACAAGACATCATATGGAACATGATCAGAGGTGATATGATGATGGATAACAATCTGAACATAAACCTTGATTCAACGGTTTCACTCAATAGCATCAATAACAAGAAGTAATCAACACCGGGAGAGTTTCCCCTATGAAATACTCAAGATTCAACCCTAGATGTTACAGCGGAGACGAGGTGCAGCGGTGGAGATGACGGTGTCGGTGGTGGAGATGATGATGATGATGATCCCAATGAAGTCCAGCTCGATGACGGTGACGATGGTGACGATTTCCCCCCTCCGGGAGGGAATTTCCCCGGCAGATTTATGCCTGCCGGAGAGCTCTTTTCTCTCTGGTGTTTTCCGCCTCGAGGAGGCGGCGATGACTATCCTCGATGTTCCCCCGCAGCTTAGTGTTTCTGGCAGATGAAGTACGCGAAAGGGCGATGGCTGAGGGGGTCGTGGGCCCCTTCCCCACATGGCGGCGCGCCGGCCTTGGTGGCCGCGCCGGCCCATGGGGAGGGCCCATGACGGCCCTCCTCAGCCTCCCCTTTTGGCTAGCTCCGTCATCTGGAAAAATAAGAGCTTCGGGATATTTTCCGTCAATTGTTGATCTTCAGAAATATTGTATCCTGACGGTGCTTTTTCCAGCAGAATTCTGACTCCGGTGAGTAATTCTCCAATAATCATGAAACATGCAAAATAGGTGAAATAACATAAGTATCATCTCTAAATATGATATATATCAATGAATAACAGTAAATTATGATATAAAATAGTGATGCAAAATGGACGTATCACACATCATAATAACAAGTCGTGACACACTTGTTTTCTGTGTGCCATGGGTATACACCCATGGCACACCAATATTTCCATGCGCAACGGGTACTCTATCTACATATAGTTATTTTTCTACTAGGGTCATCGACCCTGCCGCAGGGCCGTTTACCGCCGGCATCGAGATTCCTCCTCGTCGCCTCGCCAACATCCTACAATGTGTTAAGTTAATGGTCTATTGTAACATGTACCTAGGTAAACTACGTTTGATTGGAGCCCTTCGGGCCTATAAACAAATATTATGAACTAAGTTTTATTATATATATCTCGCTCCCTATATGATGGGAGAAAAGATGGATAGTCGATTGTTTTGACATCACCTTCTTGTTGTCTCATCAAAAACCTTGTGCAAACAAAACTACCGCACACGATTTTCGATATATACCCTTATGTGATATTAAGTATCACACACGTTTGAGAAGCTAAGCGTTTGGAATATTCTTGGCCAAACAAACATAACCCTACCAACTACATGGTACATATTTGCATCAGCAATGTGACCACTCCACTTGACAGCCACCTCACCGCTTTAGGTGCACGGAGTACATCTACTACCGGAAAGCTCACTTGGTCATCGAGGCGGATGCAAGAGATTTTGGGGTCCTTCGTCTCTGCAATGCCAATGACCTCATCGGCGACCTTTATGTCGCATCTCCGCTCAATCAACTACCGGATCCCCTGCCGATTAGGCCGGTCAAACATGCTCGTCGTCACCCTCCACCGCGGCCAACGCCATCCGTGTGCCCTCCCTCGATAAGGTATACATGTGTACCCACATGGGTGGCAGCATAGTCTACGGATTGAAGCCCCACCCACACCTTAGGTGTTATATGATTTATCGTTACGATATGTATTCCGCTTAGCTTTTTAGTTTTGATATCTTTTGGACTTAAGACTCATAAACGGTTGTGTGCATCCTGATTATGCAGAGGCTGGATGTAATTGCTTCTCAAAAGTAATAAAACATCCTTTATCGAAAAATACATGTGTACCCTTTATGTAACTCCTATTTATAGTTTGATCGCATCTTCATGTAACTCCTATTTGTAGTTCAGATCTATTTGTAACAAATGGACGGATTAGTTGTGTGTCGATCGGATCTTTTTTTTGTAGAAAATGATGACCGGATCTATATATGTGTTACATACCGTGTACTTGTGCCGGATCCGTGCAAAGTCGTCTTTGTGTAATTAATTTACGCGGTAGAAATTTATTGGTTAGTCCATGTGTTTGAAGTTGTTTATGTTGTATACATATTACTTATTACTTATGTAGTAGAAGTTGATCAACGATTACTTTGATAATACTAATTGTGCATAATAGGGAATTATTTTGCCGACATCTGCATTAGAAGGTCTGGTTACCCATTTTTTATCATCTTATGGAAATAACTTAATCGATAGAGTCGTAATCAAGAGCAAAGACCTTTGACGTAACCAAGAGCGAAGGCTTTTGATAATATATTTTTCATGGATTTAATAAACCTATATTTTAGATAACATTTTGCATAAACTTGCAACCCCAATAATTTGGATCGACAAGAGTACAACTCCTCTTGCTTGTCTATTTCCCGTGTAACTGACAGTCCCTACTTTTTCAGTTGCATTTCTCGGTATGTCTACTGATCGTTTCACACGCATTCATTTCTTTTTAGCTTTTTTGTGTTTAGATATTTTTACATTGATGATATTTATGTTTAGCTCCTTTGATGGTTAGAAATTGCACTTTTCTTGAAGAAATTTACATCGGCGCCACACGTATAACGAAGTTGATGACTGCATCTCAAGGGGACAAAGACGCAACCAAAAAGACTATAAATTGTCTACTTTGTATATCTCGTTATATACCTAGCAATGATTACATGTCCAAATGCATGTATATGTTGTGGATTAACTATGCAATCTAACATAATTGATATCATACTATTATGTGTTTCTAGTGTATCTGGACAAAAATCTGCTTGTATCATGGTTCTACAGATAAAAATGAAGTCCAGCTCGATGACGGTGACGATGGCGACGATTTCCCCCCTCCGGGAGGGAATTTCTCCGGCAGATTTATGCCTGTCGGAGAGCTCTTTTCTCTCTGGTGTTTTCCGCCTCGAGGAGGCGGCGATGACTATCCTCGATGTTCCCCCGCAGCTTAGGGTTTCTGGCAGATGAAGTACGCGAAAGGGCGATGGCTGAGGGGGTCGTGGGCCCCCTCCCCACGTGGCGGCGCGCCGGCCCATGGGGAGGGCCCATGGCGGCCCTCCTCAGCCTCCCCTTTTGGCTGGCTCCGTCATCTGGAAAAATAGGAGCTTTGGTATATTTTCCGTCAATTGTTGATCTTCAGAAATATTGTATCCTGACGGTGCTTTTTCTAGCGGAATTCGACTCCGGTGAGTGATTCTCCAATAATCATGAAACATGCAAAATATGTGAAATAACATAAGTATCATCTCTAAATATGAAATATATCAATGAATAACAATGAATTATGATATAAAATAGTGATGCAAAATGGACGTATCAACTCCCCCCAAGTTTAGACCTCGCTTGTCCCCAAGCGAAACTGAACTCAGTAAACAAGACCACATGTTTATGGAGTGAAGAGTCGATAAATAAAATACGGACAAGAAGCATCACATTTATTAATTCACACAAGATATTCTAGTAAACAACTTCCTCATATAACTCAATCTTGAAACAAGTAAAGAGAAATCACAAATAAAGGTGCATAGGAAATCATAATTGGTGATGGCAAACTTCGTTCTTGGTCAAAGAACAATTAACAGATTATACTTATCTTTCGAGCAGAGCCTTTATATTAGAGCTTATATGGCAGAACTTACATGCTCAATCATAACAATCTCCTCATAATCATTGATAACCTTCAAAGTTATATTCATTCAGATACAATTTTGTACCAAACAAGGAAGAATAAGAGACATGATTAAATAGATCACAATATAAATGGTTGGATCACAACAACTCAGTTTCTTTCTTGAGATAGAGGGAAATAGGTTTACTGACTCAACATAAAAGTAAAAGATAGGCCCTTCGCAGAGGGAAGCAGGGATTAAATCATGTGCTAGAGCTTTTTAAGTTTTGAAATCATATAGAGAGCATAAAAATAAAGTTTTGAGACACCAGCAAGGTAGATCATCCCTCTTCTCTTTTGTTTACACATGTATTTTAGTTTTATTTATGGATGACACTCCTCCCAACCTTTGCTTTCACAAGCCATGGCTAATCGAATCCTCGGGTGCCTTCCAACATTTCACATACCATGGAGGAGTGTCTATTGCAAAATTAAGTTGCTTACTAATAAATCAGGGCAAAACATGTGAAGAGAATTATTAATGAAAGTTATTAATTGGGGCTGGGCACCCCGTTCCCAGCTCTTTTTGCAAAATTATTGGATAAGCGGATGTATATGCCACTAGTCCATTGGTGAAAGTCTGTTCAACAAGATTGAAAGATAAAACACCACATACTTCCTCATGAGCTATAAAATATTGACACAAATAAGAGACAATAACTTTTGAATTGTTTAAAGGTAGCACATGAAATATTTACTTGGAGTGGCACAAAATACCACATAATAGGTAGTTATGGTGGACACAAATGGCATGGGTTTGGTTTAAGGTTTTGGATGCACGAGAAGCATTCCCTCTCGATACGAGTCTTTGGCTAGCAAGGTTGGTTAGCAAGCATAAAATTTGAGGGAAACAAATAAATATACATGTGATAGAAACAATCATGCATCTTCTTTGTAAGCACAAACAATTTTAACTTCAGAATACTAAGCTCATTAGCTAACAAGAAAGAAAGATAATGAAATAATATATCTACATGTACTTCCCTCTTTTCTACTTAAGCCTCAAAGTATTGTTGTTGTTGACCAATGCTAAGTTTGCCAAAACCAAATAGATTTACTTGATGCTCCCAAAGTGATATCAATACTAACAACAAGATCAATCATATAACGAAATTGCAAACTAAAATAAGTTGTGCAAAACGTAAATGATAAAACTTCTCATTAATATTCCATAACGATAACTCACACCAAGGGATACATAGATAACCAACTAAAAGAGAGATACTTCCACACTGCAAACCATCTTATATGATAACTTCCCTACTCATGATATGACACTACTCGACAGTAAAAAGGTAAAAGATAGTGATGATGTGATACCGCGGAACTCCCCCCAAGCTTGGAACAAGCCAAGGGGGTGCCAATACCAATGATGAATTACTCCTTCGGTGGTGATGGTGAATTCTTCCCGTCATCAGACTTCCAAGGAAGAGGCTCTCCATCAACAAACGACGTCTTGGTCTCAGGAATCCGAAACTCGGCAGCATAGTTTATGTGTTTAAACCTGTTTTCATACTCACAGTTTTGATTCTGAACATCATAAAGTTGCGCTTGGAGTTTGTTGGTAGTGTTGTGAAGCGAGAGGATATCGTCCCATAGCTTTGTAGTCTCCTTCTTGTGTTCATCAATAAGTTCGGACACAATTTTGTGGAAGATGTCCACTTCACGTTCAGCCATCTTCTTGTAGGTGAAGACCTCTTGTTCTAGTTTCTCCATCCTGTCCTCCAAACTTACTTCTCCTTTAGGACCACGGACATCTTCTATCTGCAACTCTCCATCTACGAGCATCGATTCCTTGGGATGCATCTTCAGCTCATTCATGTACGGGTTGACGACGTTCTCAAAGAAGTTGTCCTTCGGAGTTCCCGACGAAGACATGGTGGCTTTAGATCTGAAAACAATATCTGGCAGAAAACAGCTCGAAACAAAACACGACGAGAAGACGATATACGAACCTGTTGACGTCAGAAACCCCCTGGCGGGCAGAGACGGGCAACACAGTAGAGCCGGGAACAACTAGGGCTGCGGCTGGCCCCAGTCCCTCAGAGCGACGGCCCGCAAAGCCTCCTGGTCGCACGTCCGATGCTATCGCAAGGGCGTGCCACCCGACCTATACCTGGTCGGGAAGGTGTGGATGATGCCTCGCTTAGTTTCCTGCATGGCATACACGTAAACATTAAATACGAGCCTCGATCGGCTCTCGGGTTATCCCGTGAATCGGCTCAAAGAGCCGATCCACCCATGATTCGAACGAGGTGTCCGAATATATGGTGGTCCTGCTTGATCAAGATAAAGCTAATTAGATCTACGACGATTTAGGGTTTTCACCGCATAATCGGATCATCCTACTCACGATTGGGCCTCGCGCTCGCGCACGGTGACCGTAAGCCGATCCTAGACAGGGCCTAAAAACCAACACGAGGTTGATCCCCGGAACATCCTTTCTAGGGCTAGCAAACGTCACCCTACACGCCGCTGGATCCTCCAACCCTTTGTAGGGCCTAACTAATGCGGATGTTAAACTAATCCTTGATGAACAAGGAGCAACCGTAACGGATCAGATCTACTAAACTATGATCAAGCGGGTGCCGCCCCTACACCTAAGATAGGTGTAAGGGCGGCTAGATGTGCAAGGGTTGCATGACGAAAGCATGTAATTCGAAGAACAATGCTAACCCTAACACATCTAAGATAACTACGTTGCTCGCCATCAAAAAGGCTTCAAGCACGAGCAACGCATGAACAACGTGGGCGAGCTTAGTGCTTGCCTAGATCGCAAGATGCGATCTAGGCAGCATGGTGCTTACCGGAGAAACCCTCGAGACGAAGGAGTTGGCGATGCGCCGAGATTTGTTTGTGTTGAACGTTGGTTGTTGTTTATTCCATAAACCCTAGGTACATATTTATAGTCCAAGGGACTTTCTAACGTGGGTGTGCACCTAACCGTGCACGGGTAAAACTCTAACTCTTAACCGACACGTAATCTAATATGTTACAGATACAAGGGCAAACTAGCCCAAACTTTGCATGTAAGGCCGATTCACGTATTTCTTCCGTATATGTATTCTTCGAGTCCATCTTGATCGCGGCCCACCTCTGACTCGGTCAAATTCTGGTGATAACACATGCCCCCCTGGTTTTGGAAATGACATTTCCAAAATCATTATGCTCTTCTTTCGTCGGGTCATGTCGTGGCGGAGCGTAACCGCCGCAGAATCTTCCATCATTACACCTCGCCTCCCGGGCTTCTCCGTACGAATTGACAATTTCGGCATCACGTCCTCGAGAACCGTCATGGCATTAAATCTCCACTACACTCTCTTTATTTATCTCGTGCCAAACGGTTCACCACTCCATCCCCTTGCTCTGCTCCGTTCACCAAACAAAAAACCCTCTTCCCCGCAGCCATGGCTTCCTCTTCCTCCTCCGCTTCGGGCCTCTCTCTCCAATCGTCGCCGAAGAACAAGGAAGAGGACGATCCCCGCTCCGGGCGAACCCCATCTCCTCTCGACAAGGAGAAGGAAGAAGGAGAAGCGGAGAGGACCAAGGCCTCCCCTCCGCCGGGCTTCCGCCGAAGAAGCGCTCCCGCATGTGGGCGGACAGCCGAGGACGACGATGACGACGAGGAAGAAGAAGATGAGGAGGAGGAAGATGATTCCTCCTCCTCCGCCGGGTATCCTCCAACGAAGCGCTTCCGCGGCTCGGGCGGATAGCGAGGATGATGATGATGACGAGGAGGAGGAGGAAGCTCCAGCCGACGGCGGGGGCAGCAGCGGCGAGGAGCTTCCCGGGAGCAGCGCCGACGACCTCGACGACGGCGATGATGAGGACAGCGACGACTAGTAGAGTAGGACTAGCAGTAGCAGTGCACTAGGCACCAGATCCCTCTTTTGAGAGCCATCGGCTCTTCTTGTAAAGACGCTCCTTTGAATTAATGAGAATTGTTCTTTCAATTTCTCCTTCCATTAATCCAATTTCCATCCTTCCGCTTGCCACACCAAGACCGATAGCAACGAATCGGATTATTATTGTTTTTCTTGACCGTGGTATTTTGCAGTCCCGCAGCCGATGACTGTTCATCGGATAATTTGAGAAACCAGTCTCCTTCCTTTTCTTGCAGCACCAGCGCGGTCCAAACCTCGTACAAGACGACGGCTTTTCCTTCCCAGCTCCTCCCTGAGAAGATCATGATGCAGTGTCAGCCAATGCAACTCCAATTGGCTCTCAAAAATAGCACCTCCCAAGTTAGTGGCCCTCCGAGCCTTAGTCAAGGCGAGAAAGGTAGCGAAATAGCCAATCATGTCGCCATTGACCTCACGTCACAATACAGAGCCAGCCGATTCCAACAAAATCGGCTCCCTGAGCAGAGAACCTTCAGGGTGAGCTGCCCCCCGAGCTTCTTCAGTGTACCCCTTGCGCCTTGTTGATTAGATCGGCTCCTTTCCTTCGGTGGATCTGAGGCAACCCACCCTTGGCCTGATCTGCGCATCCACGCTGCTCTCGGCATTGTTCTTGAAGAGAAGATCCGAGCCATTGAACCATTGAACCACTCCATTGAGGAGTTCTCCCATCATAGTCTCTCTTCGTGGTCCACTTCCTGCTCCATTGATCCCCTGGCAGTTATACCTCTTGAGTCGATGGCCATGCATCGGCTTTTATATCCTTAAGTCGATGTCTGCTGCATCGGCTGTGCTCAAAAATCTTCTATTTTTTGGATTTTTTACGGCCGACTTATGCATCGGCCCCCATACTTCAATACCCATCACCAAAGGATGAGACGCTTCCATTGCATATCCTCGTGTTTTATCCACCTAGGTGCCCCCCGAGCCGATTCTGTCAAGAGAATTGATGGTATCGGCTCTGTTGGATTACATGTTGAACCCAGGCAGAATGAATGGGAGGATAATTTTGGCCGATTGCTGGAATCGGCCTCCACGTTGCTTGCTCGGTGAAGGTTTTGTGAGGTCCCTTCATAAATTTTTTGGGGCCGATCACAAGGATCAGCCTAGCCACGTTTGCTCATTGACGTGCTCTTGTTACTCGTTCAGGCCGGTAGATAAAACCAGCCCAATCTCTGACTTTATCATGTTGGTGCGCTTGCTGTCGTCCACCTTGAGTGCATCGTATAATCGTGGAGCACTAAGCTTCGTCGGAAGAACGAGCACCATGTTTGTGCCAGCCGATGTTTCATCATCGGCTTTCCTTTGCTTGGGACGCCACTCCATTTTCCGTGGACGACCCTCTTCATCCAGGGTTCGCTGAACCTTCACGGCCAGATCAGGCCTTGCCTTCCTCAATGTATGCAAGTATAACCTTTCGGCTTCCTCCAGGCCGCGCAATCGCTGAACCCTGCGCTTCTGGGAACGGCTGAGTCCATCAGGGCACCACCTTGGCCGGTGGTACCTGTCTTCTTCTTCTCCCTCGTCTCCCGAATCTTCGAGATCTTTCAACCGAGGGGACTCAGCTCGTTTGCTTTGTGGCGGGAGAGGCCCTAGGCGCTTAAATACGGACACGTTGGCTGCCTCCTTTTTCTTCTGGTTGCATTCTGGGCAATTGCCGATTGTGGGCAATCGGCTCATTCCTGAATCCCAGCAGTTGTCCGAAGAAGGGACAGTCCCAGTGCCTATCCTCGTCGACTCGCTCCCCCAACTTGTCCTTGGCACGGCGCTCGTGCTCCTCCTCATCACGATCATGCCGACGACGTCTCCTGTCGTCCCTAGCCAGACGATCTTCTTCATCATCGCCGTTGTATCGCCGGCGTTGGTCATACTGACTCACATACTTGTTGAGGAGGTGATCGAGAGAGGTCGTTGATACCTTATGTTTTTCACCTCTCCCTCCGTGACGTAGCGCTTGCCGTCTTGGCGGAGCCGATCGCGTGGAGCGGCTTCCTCCAGTATCTTTGCTATGAGAGCAGCTGCCCTCATCTCCGTCCTTACCGAGTGGTGTCCCGGTCCTACCATGTTGATATTGCACGGGAAATCCGGCTGGCACCCTCCATGGTAAGTATACTCCACCATGTTTACGGCGGGGAAGGGGTGTGTGTCGACCTTCATGGCGTATTGGTTGAAAATCAACCGTCCGTTTTCTATCGCCATTTGGATCTGCTGCTGCCACACCATGCAGTCGTTGGTGGTGTGGGTGAACGTGTTATGCCACTTGCAGTACGGCTTTCCGTTCAGCTCTTGCACCGTGGGGATCTTGTGGCCTTCGGGCACCTTTATATGCTTCTCCGTGAGTAAGAGATCAAAAATCTGCTCGGCCTTGGTCACGTCGAAGTCGAACCCTTTTGGAGGGCCTTGTGGCTTCACCCATTTGCAGTGTCACGGGGCCCGTCGCTCGAGTCCATTCAGCCACCGCTACCTCTCGATCTCCCGCAGCACCTTCATCCTCGTCCGCCTCAACCGAGGTCACCGCACGCTTGAATTTGTCCTGGTAAACATCCGGGTGGCGCCGCTCATATGCCGACAGCCTCTCGCACCATGTGCGCCAATGAAGGGTAGTCTCGCTTGGGAGGCCACGTCCTTAATCGATGATGAGAGACCCACCACCGCCAACTCGATCGCTTCTTTTCACTTACATGAGCCGAAAAGCATCGGTTCCTAATGGTCCTGAAGCGCTGGACGTATTCTGACACTGTTTCCCCGCGCTTCTGTCGTACTTGTGCTAGATCAGCAATACCAACATCGGAAGCCTCTGAGTGATACTGCTCATGGAACTGCTCTTCCAACTGCTTCCAAGTCCGGATGGAGTTCGGTGGCAGCGATGTGTACCACCCGAAAGCCGATCCTGTGAGGGACTGTGCGAAGAACCTCACACGCAACTCGTCCGATGCTCGAGATCGTGCCCAGCCTGTGCGCAAATATCGGCTCACATGCTCGATGGAGCTGGAACCATCTCGATCCACTAAACTTTGTGAAGTCCGGGAGCCGATATTTGGGTGGTAGCGGGATCAGTTCGTAGTCATTGGGGTACGGCTTGGTGTAGCCGAACGTCTTCCTTTTCGGCATCATGCCGAACCGATGTTTCGGGATTGCACAAATCTGATCCGCCGTGATGGCCGAGGGCGTCGAACCCCGAAGATTCGCCGGGTGGCATACTTAACCAGCCATGCTTGCTTTTCCGGTTCTAAGCCAACTGCAGGAGCTGGGCTGTGGAGGTTTGTCGGAGTGGCGTACTTAGCTAGCCACGTTTGCTTCTCGTGATCGGCTCCCGACGTTCCTCCCCGCCGTTCCGGAGGCCCCGATGTTGCAGCCTGGTTCGAGAGTGCCTGTGTGTTGCGGCCTCGGCACGTATGCGCACGCGTATCCGTGCGGGATCTCCTTGGGTGCCTCGGTAGGAATTGGTAGTCACTAGGATCACCACCAATCTTGTAGACGACGTATGCCGATGAGTTCGGCAGTCTCGGTGCTGCCCATGCCAACGGCTGGGGCCGGAGTGGCATCTCTCCTTTGAAAGTCCCCGCGAGCTGGTCCCGACGGAGAATACCGGTGGCTCATGATTTCCTGGACCACGCGCGAGAGCGACACGCTCCAAAGTGTTCACCAGGCTCTCGCGAGTGGCGGTGCAGCGAATGAGCCACCATGTAGTTGATTTCCTGCCGCAGCCGACTCCGGTGCGTTCTTCCGACGGGGCGGACAGGTCCACTCCATCGAGTGCGCCTTCAGGTGTGAAACCCTTCCACCCGACGCCATGGGAGCGGGTTCGGTGGAAAGAGCCGATGAGTTCGGCTTCGAGGGTTGCCTTGATCTCGTCATGTTTCTTCTTGAGCTCATCGGGCAGATCCTCGTACTTGACCGGAGTGCCTTCCGCCATCTCGGATGTAGATGGCGATGTTGTGGATGTCGAAGGTTGTCCCACCGGGCGTGCCAGAATGTGTTGACGTCGAAACCCCCCCGGCGGGCGAGACGGGCAACACAAGAGAGCCGGGAACAACTAGGGCTGCGGGCTGGCCCCGGTCCCTCGCAGCGACGGCCCGCAAAGCCTCCCGGTCGCACGTCCGATGCTATCGCAAGGGCGTGCCACCTGACCTATACCTGGTCGGAAGGTGTGGATGATGCCTCGCTTAGTTTCCTGCATGGCATACACGTAAACATTAAATACGAGCCTCGATCGGCTCTCAGGTTATCCTCGTGAATCGGCTCAAAGAGCCGATCCACCCATGATTCGAACGAGGTGTCCGAATATATGGTGGTCCTGCTTGATCAAGATAAAGCTAATTAGATCTACGACGATTTAGGGTTTTCACCGCATAATCGGATCATCCTACTCACGATTGGGCCTCGCGCTCGCGCACGGTGACCGTAAGCCGATCCTAGACAGGGCCTAAAAACCAACACGAGGTTGATCCCCGGAACATCCTTTCTAGGGCTAGCAAACGTCACCCTACACGCCGCCGGATCCTCCAACCCTTTGTAGGGCCTAACTAATGCGGATGTTAAACTAATCCTTGATGAACAAGGAGCAACCGTAATCGGATCAGATCTACTAAACTATGATCAAGCGGGTGCCGCCCCTACACCTAAGATAGGTGTAAGGGCGGCTAGATGTGCAAGGGTTGCATGACGAAAGCATGTAATTCGAAGAACAATGCTAACCCTAACACATCTAAGATAACTATGTTGCTCGCCATCAAAAAGGCTTCAGCACGAGCAACGCATGAACAACGTGGGCAGAGCTAGTCTGCCTAGATCGCAAGATGCGATCTAGGCAGCATGGTGCTTACCGGAGAAACCCTCGAGACGAAGGAGTTGGCGATGCGCCGAGATTTGTTTGTGTTGAACGTTGGTTGTTGTTTATTCCATAAACCCTAGATACATATTTATAGTCCAAGGGACTTTCTAACGTGGGTGTGCACCTAACCGTGCACGGGTAAAACTCTAACTCTTAACCGACACGTAATCTAATATGTTACAGATACAAGGGCAAACTAGCCCAAAATTTGCATGTAAGGCCGATTCACGTATTTCTTCCGTATATGTATTCTTCGAGTCCATC